>NW_027472080.1:0-207911 GCF_965638725.1 Aptenodytes patagonicus
TAGTAAGTCTTATAATAATTATCGATTTCATTCATCATCAATTATTAATTTTTATCAAAGCTACTTAATTTATTATTTATTACCCGTCGGTCTACAACTAGTAAAATAATTAAAATAATAAGCAGTTATCATTACTTTAATTAACAACGCTCATTTGTATTATCTTTTATTTATTGTTTATTACCTCTTGGGGTACCACGAACGCATAAAAAATTAAGTAAATCATTACCTGCTGCCGATTTACTTTATCATTAATTCATTATTAATTGATAGTAATACTCTTTCATTTATGTCTTACTTAGTGGCCATCAGGGTACCGTAAATCTATTGGCGTGCAGTTAATAAATGAGTACAAAATTAATAATTATCATTGTTATTTTTTTAATAATTAACAAATAACGTTCGTTTGTATCGTTATGGCTTATTACCGATTTATTTATTTATTGTCGAGAACTGGTTACGCTATTATAATTCATTAAATCATATTAATTAATTAACTAATAGCCTGAGAAGGAAGGAATAAATAATAATACGTTAAGAGTATCGGTAGGAAATTATTAATAAACGTAAGTTGTTTGTTATTTCTTATTTATTAGGTTATTAATTATTAATTACTGTTTAATATTTATCAATGCTTGCTTTACTGATTATCGGTATTCATTGTCTAGACACGTGCTCTGAATCTATGGGCATATGATAAATAAATTAATAAAAAAGTAATAAACCGACCATTAATTATTGATAATTGGATTTCTTATTAATTATTCATTCCTATTGATCGACGCTGTTTATTTATGGTCTGTCGGTGTACGATAAAGAAATGAATAAAAAATTATTGAATCGATCAACAGATTTTAGTACTCGAATTAGTATCAGTTAATCATAGAATCATTGAGGTTGGAAAAGACCTCTAAGATCATCGAGTCCAACCAGCAACCCAACACCACCATGCCCACTAAACCATGTCCCTAAGGGCCTCATCTACTCGTCTTTTAAATACCTCCAGGGATGGGGACTCAACCACTTCCCTGGGCAGCCTGTTCCAATGTTTAACCACTCCTTCGGTAAAGAAATTTTTCCTTGCATCCAATCTAAACCTCCCCTGCCGCAACTTGAGGCCGTTTCCGCTCGTCATAGCGCTAGTTACTTGGGAGAAGAGACCAACACCCGCCTCGCTACAACCTCCTTTCAGGTAGTTGTAGAGAGCGATGAGGTCTCCCCTCAGCCTCCTTTTCTCCAGGCTAAACAACCCCAGTTCCCTCAGCCGCTCCTCATAAGACTTGTTCTCCAGACCCCTCACCAGCCTCGTTGCCCTTCTCTGGACACGCTCCAGCACCTCAACATCCTTCTTGTAGTGAGGGGCCCAAAACTGAACACAGTAGTCGAGGTGCGGCCTTACCAGTGCCGAGTACAGGGGCACGATCACTTCCCTACTCCTACTGGCCACACTATTTCTGATACAGGCCAGGATGCCATTGGCCTTCTTGGCCACCTGGGCACACTGCCGGCTCATGTTCAGCTGGCTGTCAACCAGCACCCCCAGGTCCTTTTCCACCAGGCAGCTTTCCAGCCACTCTTCCCCAAGCCTGTAGCGCTGCATGGGGTTGTTGTGGCCGAAGTGCAGGACACGGCACTTGGCCTTGTTGAAGCTCATACAATTGGTCTGGGCCCATCGATCCAGCCTGTCCAGGTCCCTCTGCAGAACCTTCCTACCCTCGAGCAGATCAACGCTCCCGCCCAACTTGGTGTCGTCTGCAAACTGACTGAGGGTGCACTCAATCCCCTCATCCAGATCATCGATAAAGACATTGAAAAAGACCGGCCCCAGTACTGAGCCCTGGGGAACACCGCTCGTGACCGGCCGCCAACTGGATGTAACTCCATTCACCACAACTCTCTGGGCCCGGCCGTCCAGCCAGTTTTTGACCCAGCGCAGAGTACACCTGTCTGAGCCGTGAGCCGCCAGCTTCCCTAGGAGAATGCTGTGGGAGACGGTGTCAAAGGCCTTGCTGAAGTCCAGGTAGACCACATCCACAGCCTTCCCCTCATCCACTAGGCGGGTCACCTGGTCATAGAAGGAGATCAGGTTGGTCAAGCAGGACCTGCCTTTCATGAATCCGTGCTGGCTAGGCCGGATCCCCTGGTTGTCCCGCTCATGCCTTGTGAGCGCCCTCAAGATGAACCGCTCCATAATCTTCCCCGGCACCGAGGTCAGGCTGACAGGCCTGTAGTTCCCCAGATCCTCCTTCCAGCCCTTCTTGTAGATGGGCATCACATTGGCAAGCCTCCAGTCGTCCAGGACCTCCCCCGTTAACCAGGACTGCTGATAAATGATGAAGGGTGGCTTGGCGAGCACCTCCACCAGCTCCCTCAGCACTCTCGGGTGGATCCCATCCGGCCCCATAGACTTGTGAGCGTCCAGGTGGCGTAGCAGGTCATTGACTGCTTCCTCTTGGATTATGGGGGGTTCATCCTGCTCGCCGTCCCTGTCTTCCAGCTCGGGGGGCCGAGTACCCTGAGGATAACTGGTCTGCCTGTTAAAGACTGAGGCAAAGAAGGCATTAAGTACCTCAGCCTTTTCCTCATCCTCGGTGACAATGTTCCCCCCCGCATCCAATAAAGGATGGAGATTCTCCTTGGCTCTCTTCTTGTCATTAATATATTTGTAAAAACTTTTTTTGTTGTCTTTAACGACAGCGGCCAGATTGCGTTCTAGCTGGGCTTTTGCCTTTCTCATTTCTTCTCTGCACGACCTAACGAGATCAATATCTCAATAATTTGAATAATAATCGTCAATAATTAATTACTATTTGATTGTTAGTAATTAATATTATCGATCAATAAAGTTCGATTATTTCATTAGTATTTTGCGATACTCTTTATTAACGTTATTGTGATGCAGTGAATGTGTTAATTATTAATTATTATTTTTCCTCATCGTCACGGTTTATGGCCGATTAATAATGAATTATTAATTAATCGTCATCGATTACGCGCGCGTTCGCTAGGACGGCTCTGTTCCCGATCTAGAGCTCGTCACCAATACCGTAATTCGTCACTAACGGGATCTGCACCCAGCGGGTGTTAATTAGCTCTCGTGAAAACTGCCCCGTCTCGCTCCACCGCGAGCTACGCAGTCCCGTGCTCGTGCCCGTTACGGTCCGCGGTAGCCGGTGCGGTCGGTAACCGTGGGTCGGGGCACGTTAGTCGTCCAGCGACGACTAATGGGGAGCGACCAATTCACGTCCGGCCTAAGCCCGCCCTCCCCCCGCGCAAACCGCCCGCCCGCCCGCCCGCCCCGTCCCAGAGAGTGCTGGGGAGCGAAACACCCGCGCCCCCCGCCCGCGCCCCGGCTCGTTTTCAGTAGCGTCGATTTGGCTGTTTGCTTATTTATTTTCCTTCTGTCTCGTCTCTTTAATTACCCTTTTTTACTCCTTCTCTCGCCGCCGGGGGCCGGGGGACTTTAGGACCCGCCGGCGTCCCCGCGCCGGCTCCGTGCCCGGGCGAGAGAGGGGAGTCCCGGCGGCGCGCAGTCTCTGACCCCGGCTGCCGCGTCGCTGCCCTGCCGTGGCCCTGCCCCGGTTCCCGCCTGTCCTTCCAGTCGCTCGGTCAGTCAGTCAGTCAGTCGGTCGCTCGCCCCGCCGCGCGCCTGCCCGCCCCCGCCGCGGGCTGAAACCAAACGAACGCGGAGAGGGGGAAGGGAGGGGGGGAAGAAGGGAAAAACCCCCAGCCGACCCGAACGGAACTCTTCTCCGAAAACAGCCCGCACCCCCTCCCCAGCCTACCTCTGCGCCGGGCTCCCCGCCGACCGCTCTCGCCTGCCCCCGCGCCAGCCTCCCTTCCCTGCCGCTGCAGCCGCCGCGACCGAGCACGGAACCGTCGGCGTGGTGGGAACGGCCGCCCTTTCCCCGCGGGCGGGGGCCCGGTTGCCGGGCAGCGGGGCGCGCGCGGCTGCGGACATACACACCCCACCCCCACACCCCCCCGCTCCGGGGAGGGCGTGCCTACAGGATCGCAGGAACATAATATATTTATTTTATAAAAAAAGTCACAATAAAATAAAACGATGGCAAGGGACACCCCCCCCGCCCAAAAAAAAAAACAAACCCCCAACAAAGTCACCCACCCCACACCGCAAAACCAGAACCAAAAGCCGGCGAGCGCCCGGTGGCGCCGGGGCCGGGACCCGGCAAGGGGCGCCGGGCCCTGAGGTCTCCCGGCTCTCCCGGCGGACGGCGAACTCCTGGCGGCGAGTTCATTGAGAACTCGCTTCATTCAGAAGCAGAGTGAACATACAAGGTCCTATATGAAGGCAGAACACTAAGTGCAGGGTTTTCACTACGTCTAAGCTTAGAGTCTTTCAAATTTTACCTTTGGTTTCCAGAGTCACAGGATCAGAGTATTCCCCTGCCGCAGCTTTGTTGCAAGCTTGTACTCTAAGGTTCACGCATTTTGTATCAAATTTCAGACCTAAAAAGTGAATGTTTAGAAACTTGAATTGAGATTAATTACTGACAATTTTTACAAGACTAAGATCTATTCCCTGTAGCTGTCTTCCATTTATCTCAGTCTGCAAAACACAAGCTTGAGCATCAGTGTGAACTTCATTTAGCACACAATTATTTACAAAACCTCAAAGTCAAAATAAAAGGCAGAGCCATTATTGTACAAAGCACCCAAGGCTAATGCGAAACAATGGCAGCTTCATTACATACGGAAAAATGGGTATGTTGCAAAACTTCCAAGCATAAAGAGTTTTATCAATATTCTTGGTTTTGAAGTATAAAGAACCTTTACCTGACAAGGCATATTCAGTAGCTCTAATACAGTCTGTCAGTTCCCAACGCTGTTCATCTTGATTACTTGAGGAAGCCCACCAAAGTTGGTTTTCCTACACTCCAGCACAAAACGATCCATGCTGCTGTCTTCTTCAGGCATTCTCCACGATACCGTTATGCAGCTATCAGCAACCAGACATGCTGCTAGATCTCTCTCTGGAGCTTTAGGGACTGCAGAGAGACAAATACACAGATCAGTTTAAAGAAGAGAATGGACTGATTATTAATTTGTTCTCCTTGGATTTATAGGGTTCAGAAGTTGCCCTTGGCCCAGTAATGCTCATTCCTTTTAGAGGATCTATTCCATTAGCAAAGCACGACAGAAGACCAGGCATATCACTTTCACTTAACGTGCATTTTACAAAACGAGAAATACACATTAGCTCTAGAGTGAACATTTGCATCACATTTTCCAGATGTTTGTTGTGTCAGTAAGCTGTGCTGATCCCCTTCTGGAAGCAGTAAGAAGGGCACGCTAGAGTAGAGTGGACTTACAATCACGAACCTACATTTAGAATGGCACTACACAGGAAGAACATTAAGAAGCAAACGTTCTATTTCGGAGTCTTTGGAAGGCAAGAACAGCTGCAGCCCTCAAACAGCATCACTTAAGTTTACTTCCACCGCTACAACTAGGGAAGTGATCATGCCCCTGTACTCGGCCCTGGTGAGGCCGCACCTCGACTACTGTGTTCAGTTTTGGGCCCCTCACTACAAGAAGGACGTCGAGGTGCTGGAGCGCGTCCAGAGGAGGGCAACGAGGCTGGTGAGGGGTCTGGAGAACAAGTCTTATGAGGAGCGGCTGAGGGAACTGGGGTTGTTTAGCCTGGAGAAAAGGAGGCTGAGGGGAGACCTCATCGCTCTCTACAACTACCTGAAAGGAGGTTGTAGCGAGGCGGGTGTCGGTCTCTTCTCCCAAGTAACTAGCGCTATGACGAGCGGAAACGGCCTCAAGTTGCGGCAGGGGAGGTTTAGATTGGATGCAAGGAAAAATTTCTTTACCGAAAGAGTGGTTAAACATTGGAACAGGCTGCCCAGGGAAGTGGTTGAGTCCCCATCCCTGGAGGTATTTAAAAGACGAGTAGATGAGGCCCTTAGGGACATGGTTTAGTGGGCATGGTGGTGTTGGGTTGCTGGTTGGACTCGATGATCTTAGAGGTCTTTTCCAACCTTAATGATTCTATGATTCTATGAACTAACAGTGTAATAGTTTCCACTAGCCAGTCAGAAGTTACCTAGCTTTCTTTCCTTTTCATCCTTTGTCTTGAAAGAAGGGGAAAGAATTCCCAAGATTCACTAAAGACAAGACTGAAGTTTTGTTTATAGACAATGAAGTTTTGTTTATAGACAATAGAAGTCTATTTTTCATGAAATTTTCATGAAATTTTCATGAAATCAAAGAGCACTTAAGTCACCGGAAAATGTTTTTCAAAAGAAGGCATTTACATACTCCTCTGTCCTGGTTTCGGCAGGGATAGAGTTAATTTCCTTTCTAGTAGCTGGTACAGTGTTTTGGATTTAGGATGAGAACAAAGTTGATAACGCACCGATGTTTTAGTTGTTGCTAGGTAATGGTTACACTAGCCAAGGACTTTTCAGCTTCCCATGCTCTACCGACTGAGAAGGCTGGAGGTGCACAAGAAGCTGGGAGGGGGCACAGCCAAACTGGCCAAAGGGACATTCCATACCATGTGACGTCATGCTCAGTACATCAACTGGGGAAAGCTGGCGGGGGGGGCCGCTGCTCAGGGACTGGCTGGGCATCGGTCGGCGGGTGGTGAGCAATTGTACTGTGCATCACTTGTTTTGTGTCTTATTATTATTATTATCATATTATTATTATCATTTTATTTCAATTATTAAACTGTTTTTATCTCAACCCACGAGTTTTTTCTAACTTGTGCTCTTCCAATTGTCTCCCCCATCCCACCGGGTGGGGGGGAGTGAGCGAGCGGCTGCGTGGTACTTAGTTGCCGAGTGAAATTAAACCACGACATCCTCGTAGTGCCCAAAGTACATTCAAGGAAGACTTTTGCTGGAGGAAGTGAAAAAGATGTTTTATCGTTTGCAGTTTTTGGAGGAAGGATCCGCACAAGCTTTTCCTTTGTTTCAGCATTCACAAAAGCTTGAAATAGATATAAAAGTGGCCTGCGAATCAACGCATCTAGCAGGAACATCAAAAAAGTACAATACTGATGCATCCGAGGGACTGATAGACCTGCAGATTTTGTGTGTCAAAAAATCATCCCTTTTCATAACACTCAAACCCTTAACTGTGTTGTTCTGCATAGTTCTGTGCCAGTGACCAAGTCCTGCTTAGATACAGGTTGCCTTTATGCAGTTGAAACAACTATTTCTTGAACAGATTGTTACCCGTGCTTCCCCTCCACAATGACTGATGATAACCAGCATCACATTAATTATGGCTGAGTCATTTAGAGATGTGCAATTTTGCCGCCTAGATACAAACACCGCCTAGCTATAGCAGGTCCACTGGAAGCAGGCGGCCTAGTTGGCGTTATGCACGCTACTTCACACCTTCCCACACCCTCCCTCCACGATCCGTTCAAATATTTTAACCTGGCACTACTGAAACGCACTTTTCCCCTCACATCCCTGCAGGTGAAGCCACGCAGGAATTACACTGAAACTGGCGGTACAGGTTTAAAATGCTTGAGAACAAACAAGCTGCACAGAAGAGACTGAAAGCAGAAGTATTCAAGTCTGTGCTGGTTTTGGCTGGGACAGAGTTACGTTTCTTCATAGAGGCTTGTATGGTGCTACGCTTTGGATTTGTGATGAAAACAGGGGTTTTAGTTACTGCCGAGCAGCATCAAGGCCTTTGCTGCTTCTCACACCGCCCCACCAGCGAGTAGGCTGGGGGTGCACAAGAAGCTGGGAGGGGACATGGCCGGGACAGCTGACCCCAACTGACCAAAGGGATATCCCGTACCATATGGCGTCGTGCTCAGCAGTAAAAGCTGGGGGAAGAAGATGGAAGGGGAGGACCTTCGGGGTTATGACATTTTGTCTTCCCACGTCACCATTACGGGTGATGGAGCCCTGCTTTCCTGGAGATGGCTGAACACCTGCCTGCCCATGGGAAGGAGTGAATGGATTCACTTATGCGCGCAGCTTTTGCTTTACCTATTAAACTGTCTTTATCTCAACCCACATGTTTTCTCACTTCTACCCTTCTGATTTTCTTGCCCATCCCACCGTGGCAGGGGGGAGCGAGCGAGCGGCTGTGCGGTACTTAGCTGCCTGCCAGGGTTAAACCAGGACAAATTCCCAAGTGTTAATCACACGCATTTGCCATCATAGAATCATAGAATCATTGAGGTTGGAAAAGACCTCTAAGATCATCGAGTCCAACCAGCAACCCAACACCACCATGCCCACTAAACCATGTCCCTAAGGGCCTCATCTACTCGTCTTTTAAATACCTCCAGGGATGGGGACTCAACCACTTCCCTGGGCAGCCTGTTCCAATGTTTAACCACTCTTTCGGTAAAGAAATTTTTCCTTGCATCCAATCTAAACCTCCCCTGCCGCAACTTGAGGCCGTTTCCGCTCGTCATAGCGCTAGTTACTTGGGAGAAGAGACCAACACCCGCCTCGCTACAACCTCCTTTCAGGTAGTTGTAGAGAGCGATGAGGTCTCCCCTCAGCCTCCTTTTCTCCAGGCTAAACAACCCCAGTTCCCTCAGCCGCTCCTCATAAGACTTGTTCTCCAGACCCCTCACCAGCCTCGTTGCCCTTCTCTGGACACGCTCCAGCACCTCAACATCCTTCTTGTAGTGAGGGGCCCAAAACTGAACACAGTAGTCGAGGTGCGGCCTTACCAGTGCCGAGTACAGGGGCACGATCACTTCCCTACTCCTACTGGCCACACTATTTCTGATACAGGCCAGGATGCCATTGGCCTTCTTGGCCACCTGGGCACACTGCCGGCTCATGTTCAGCTGGCTGTCAACCAGCACCCCCAGGTCCTTTTCCACCAGGCAGCTTTCCAGCCACTCTTCCCCAAGCCTGTAGCGCTGCATGGGGTTGTTGTGGCCGAAGTGCAGGACACGGCACTTGGCCTTGTTGAAGCTCATACAATTGGTCTGGGCCCATCGATCCAGCCTGTCCAGGTCCCTCTGCAGAACCTTCCTACCCTCGAGCAGATCAACGCTCCCGCCCAACTTGGTGTCGTCTGCAAACTGACTGAGGGTGCACTCAATCCCCTCATCCAGATCATCGATAAAGACATTGAAAAAGACCGGCCCCAGTACTGAGCCCTGGGGAACACCGCTCGTGACCGGCCGCCAACTGGATGTAACTCCATTCACCACAACTCTCTGGGCCCGGCCGTCCAGCCAGTTTTTGACCCAGCGCAGAGTACACCTGTCTGAGCCGTGAGCCGCCAGCTTCCCTAGGAGAATGCTGTGGGAGACGGTGTCAAAGGCCTTGCTGAAGTCCAGGTAGACCACATCCACAGCCTTCCCCTCATCCACTAGGCGGGTTACCTGGTCATAGAAGGAGATCAGGTTGGTCAAGCAGGACCTGCCTTTCATGAATCCGTGCTGGCTAGGCCGGATCCCCTGGTTGTCCCGCTCATGCCTTGTGAGCGCCCTCAAGATGAACCGCTCCATAATCTTCCCCGGCACCGAGGTCAGGCTGACAGGCCTGTAGTTCCCCAGATCCTCCTTCCAGCCCTTCTTGTAGATGGGCGTCACATTGGCAAGCCTCCAGTCATCCAGGACCTCCCCCGAACTCGCCGCCAGGAGTTCGCCGTCCGCCGGGAGAGCCGGGAGACCTCAGGGCCCGGCGCCCCTTGCCGGGTCCCGGCCCCGGCGCCACCGGGCGCTCGCCGGCTTTTGGTTCTGGTTTTGCGGTGTGGGGTGGGTGACTTTGTTGGGGGTTTGTTTTTTTTTTTGGGCGGGGGGGGTGTCCCTTGCCATCGTTTTATTTTATTGTGACTTTTTTTATAAAATAAATATATTATGTTCCTGCGATCCTGTAGGCACGCCCTCCCCGGAGCGGGGGGGTGTGGGGGTGGGGTGTGTATGTCCGCAGCCGCGCGCGCCCCGCTGCCCGGCAACCGGGCCCCCGCCCGCGGGGAAAGGGCGGCCGTTCCCACCACGCCGACGGTTCCGTGCTCGGTCGCGGCGGCTGCAGCGGCAGGGAAGGGAGGCTGGCGCGGGGGCAGGCGAGAGCGGTCGGCGGGGAGCCCGGCGCAGAGGTAGGCTGGGGAGGGGGTGCGGGCTGTTTTCGGAGAAGAGTTCCGTTCGGGTCGGCTGGGGGTTTTTCCCTTCTTCCCCCCCTCCCTTCCCCCTCTCCGCGTTCGTTTGGTTTCAGCCCGCGGCGGGGGCGGGCAGGCGCGCGGCGGGGCGAGCGACCGACTGACTGACTGACTGACCGAGCGACTGGAAGGACAGGCGGGAACCGGGGCAGGGCCACGGCAGGGCAGCGACGCGGCAGCCGGGGTCAGAGACTGCGCGCCGCCGGGACTCCCCTCTCTCGCCCGGGCACGGAGCCGGCGCGGGGACGCCAGCGGGTCCTAAAGTCCCCCGGCCCCCGGCGGCGAGAGAAGGAGTAAAAAAGGGTAATTAAAGAGACGAGACAGAAGGAAAATAAATAAGCAAACAGCCAAATCGACGCTACTGAAAACGAGCCGGGGCGCGGGCGGGGGGCGCGGGTGTTTCGCTCCCCAGCACTCTCTGGGACGGGGCGGGCGGGCGGGCGGGCGGTTTGCGCGGGGGGAGGGCGGGCTTAGGCCGGACGTGAATTGGTCGCTCCCCATTAGTCGTCGCTGGACGACTAACGTGCCCCGACCCACGGTTACCGACCGCACCGGCTACCGCGGACCGTAACGGGCACGAGCACGGGACTGCGTAGCTCGCGGTGGAGCGAGACGGGGCAGTTTTCACGAGAGCTAATTAACACCCGCTGGGTGCAGATCCCGTTAGTGACGAATTACGGTATTGGTGACGAGCTCTAGATCGGGAACAGAGCCGTCCTAGCGAACGCGCGCGTAATCGATGACGATTAATTAATAATTCATTATTAATCGGCCATAAACCGTGACGATGAGGAAAAATAATAATTAATAATTAACACATTCACTGCATCACAATAACGTTAATAAAGAGTATCGCAAAATACTAATGAAATAATCGAACTTTATTGATCGATAATATTAATTACTAACAATCAAATAGTAATTAATTATTGACGATTATTATTCAAATTATTGAGATATTGATCTCGTTAGGTCGTGCAGAGAAGAAATGAGAAAGGCAAAAGCCCAGCTAGAACGCAATCTGGCCGCTGTCGTTAAAGACAACAAAAAAAGTTTTTACAAATATATTAATGACAAGAAGAGAGCCAAGGAGAATCTCCATCCTTTATTGGATGCGGGGGGGAACATTGTCACCGAGGATGAGGAAAAGGCTGAGGTACTTAATGCCTTCTTTGCCTCAGTCTTTAACAGGCAGACCAGTTATCCTCAGGGTACTCGGCCCCCCGAGCTGGAAGACAGGGACGGCGAGCAGGATGAACCCCCCATAATCCAAGAGGAAGCAGTCAATGACCTGCTACGCCACCTGGACGCTCACAAGTCTATGGGGCCGGATGGGATCCACCCGAGAGTGCTGAGGGAGCTGGTGGAGGTGCTCGCCAAGCCACCCTTCATCATTTATCAGCAGTCCTGGTTAACGGGGGAGGTCCTGGACGACTGGAGGCTTGCCAATGTGATGCCCATCTACAAGAAGGGCTGGAAGGAGGATCTGGGGAACTACAGGCCTGTCAGCCTGACCTCGGTGCCGGGGAAGATTATGGAGCGGTTCATCTTGAGGGCGCTCACAAGGCATGAGCGGGACAACCAGGGGATCCGGCCTAGCCAGCACGGATTCATGAAAGGCAGGTCCTGCTTGACCAACCTGATCTCCTTCTATGACCAGGTGACCCGCCTAGTGGATGAGGGGAAGGCTGTGGATGTGGTCTACCTGGACTTCAGCAAGGCCTTTGACACCGTCTCCCACAGCATTCTCCTAGGGAAGCTGGCGGCTCACGGCTCAGACAGGTGTACTCTGCGCTGGGTCAAAAACTGGCTGGACGGCCGGGCCCAGAGAGTTGTGGTGAATGGAGTTACATCCAGTTGGCGGCCGGTCACGAGCGGTGTTCCCCAGGGCTCAGTACTGGGGCCGGTCTTTTTCAATGTCTTTATCGATGATCTGGATGAGGGGATTGAGTGCACCCTCAGTCAGTTTGCAGACGACACCAAGTTGGGCGGGAGCGTTGATCTGCTCGAGGGTAGGAAGGTTCTGCAGAGGGACCTGGACAGGCTGGATCGATGGGCCCAGACCAATTGTATGAGCTTCAACAAGGCCAAGTGCCGTGTCCTGCACTTCGGCCACAACAACCCCATGCAGCGCTACAGGCTTGGGGAAGAGTGGCTGGAAAGCTGCCTGGTGGAAAAGGACCTGGGGGTGCTGGTTGACAGCCAGCTGAACATGAGCCGGCAGTGTGCCCAGGTGGCCAAGAAGGCCAATGGCATCCTGGCCTGTATCAGAAATAGTGTGGCCAGTAGGAGTAGGGAAGTGATCGTGCCCCTGTACTCGGCACTGGTAAGGCCGCACCTCGACTACTGTGTTCAGTTTTGGGCCCCTCACTACAAGAAGGATGTTGAGGTGCTGGAGCGTGTCCAGAGAAGGGCAACGAGGCTGGTGAGGGGTCTGGAGAACAAGTCTTATGAGGAGCGGCTGAGGGAACTGGGGTTGTTTAGCCTGGAGAAAAGGAGGCTGAGGGGAGACCTCATCGCTCTCTACAACTACCTGAAAGGAGGTTGTAGCGAGGCGGGTGTTGGTCTCTTCTCCCAAGTAACTAGCGCTATGACGAGCGGAAACGGCCTCAAGTTGCGGCAGGGGAGGTTTAGATTGGATGCAAGGAAAAATTTCTTTACCGAAAGAGTGGTTAAACATTGGAACAGGCTGCCCAGGGAAGTGGTTGAGTCCCCATCCCTGGAGGTATTTAAAAGACGAGTAGATGAGGCCCTTAGGGACATGGTTTAGTGGGCATGGTGGTGTTGGGTTGCTGGTTGGACTCGATGATCTTAGAGGTCTTTTCCAACCTCAATGATTCTATGATTAACTGATACTAATTCGAGTACTAAAATCTGTTGATCGATTCAATAATTTTTTATTCATTTCTTTATCGTACACCGACAGACCATAAATAAACAGCGTCGATCAATAGGAATGAATAATTAATAAGAAATCCAATTATCAATAATTAATGGTCGGTTTATTACTTTTTTATTAATTTATTTATCATATGCCCATAGATTCAGAGCACGTGTCTAGACAATGAATACCGATAATCAGTAAAGCAAGCATTGATAAATATTAAACAGTAATTAATAATTAATAACCTAATAAATAAGAAATAACAAACAACTTACGTTTATTAATAATTTCCTACTGATACTCTTAACGTATTATTATTTATTCCTTCCTTCTCAGGCTATTAGTTAATTAATTAATATGATTTAATGAATTATAATAGCGTAACCAGTTCTCGACAATAAATAAATAAATCGGTAATAAGCCATAACGATACAAACGAACGTTATTTGTTAATTATTAAAAAAATAACAATGATAATTATTAATTTTGTACTCATTTATTAACTGCACGCCAATAGATTTACGGTACCCCGATGGCCACTAAGTAAGACATAAATGAAAGAGTATTACTATCAATTAATAATGAATTAATGATAAAGTAAATCGGCAGCAGGTAATGATTTACTTAATTTTTTATGCGTTCGTGGTACCCCAAGAGGTAATAAACAATAAATAAAAGATAATACAAATGAGCGTTGTTAATTAAAGTAATGATAACTGCTTATTATTTTAATTATTTTACTAGTTGTAGACCGACGGGTAATAAATAATAAATTAAGTAGCTTTGATAAAAATTAATAATTGATGATGAATGAAATCGATAATTATTATAAGACTTACTAAATTGTTACCCATTTATTTGATGTACGCCACCAGAAGAAGGAATAAAAATAAAATCCTACTAATAAATACTGCTACTAATAAATTAATAACGGTACTGATTTCTTGGTTAATTCTCCATTAATTTACTTAGGGGACGCAAAGAGGTAACCGATGATAAAATTAAAATAGGGCCGATTAATAATTTTAATAATTATCAATCTAATTATTTAATACATATAAATGCTTATTAATCGAATATTAATAACTGATTAATGGTAAATGAAGATCAATTAATGATTTCTTTTTAAATTCGTAATTTATTACTGAGGTATTAAACGATAATTCATTAATTAATTTTAAAATATTAATAATAAATTAATAATGGTAATGATTTCTTTATCAATTCTCCATTAATTTTTTTAGGATATGCAAAGAGGTAACCAATGATACATAAATAGAAATAAAGTAGGGTTGATTAATAGCTATTAATAATTATTAATCTAATTCATAGAATCATAGAATCCTGGAACGGTTTGGGTCAGAAGGGGACCTTTAAAGATCTTCTAGTCCAGCCCCCCTGCCATGGACAGGGACATCTCTCATTAGATCAGGTTGCTCAGAGCCCCATCCAGCCTGACCCTGAACCCTTTTCCAGCGATGGGGCATCCGCAACTTCTCTGGGCAACCTGTTCCAGTGTCTCACCACCCTTATCGTAAAACATTTCTTCCTTATGTCCAAGCTAAACCTACCCTCTTTCAGTTTAAAACCATTGCCCCTTGTCCTGGCACTACAAGCCTTGGTAAAAAGTCTCCCTCCATCTTTCTTCTAAGCGCCCTTTATATATTGAAAGGCCGCAGGAAGGTCTGCCCAGAGCCTTCTCTTCTCCAGGCTGAACAACCCCAACTCTCTCAGCCTTTCTTCATAGCAGAGGTGTTCCAGACCTTGGATCACTTTTGTGGCAATCCTCTGGACCCGCTCTAAGAGGACCATGTCTTTCTTGGACTGGGGACCCCAGAGCTGGATGCAGTACTCCAGGTGGGGTCTCACCAGAGCGGTGAGCGGAGGGGTAGAATCCCCTCCCTCCACCTGCTGGCCACGCTTCTTTGGATGCAGCCCAGGATACGGTTGGCTTTCTGGGCTGCGAGTGCACATTGCCAGCTCACGTTGAGCTACTTGTCAACCAACACCCCCAAGTCCTTCTCCTCAGGGCTGCTCTCAATCCATTCTCCGCCCAGCCTGTATTTGTGCTTGGGATTGCCCCGACCCATGCGCAGGACCTTGCACTTGGCCTTGTTGAACTTCATGAGGTTCACACGGGCCCACCTCTCAAGCCTCTCAAGGTCCCTCTGGATGGCATCCCTTCCCTCCAGTGTGTTGACCGCACCACACAGGTTGGTGTCGTCGGCAAACTTGCCGAGGGTGCATTCAATCCTACTGTCCATGTTGTTGAGAAGACGTTAAACAGTGCCGGTCCCAATACCGACCCCTGAGTAACGCCACTTGGAACGTGGCTGGTCTCAACTTGGACATTGAGCCGTTGACCGCAACTCTTTGAGTGCGACCATCCAGCCAATTCCTTATCCACCGAGTGGCCCATCTGTCAAATCCATGTCTCTCCAATTTAGAGACAAGGATGTCATGTGGGACAGTGTCAAATGCTTTGCACAAGTCCAGGTAGGTGACGTCAGTCGCTCTTCCCTTATTCAACAACGCTGTAACCCAGTCGTAGAAGGCCACCAATTCTGTCAGGCACGATGTGCCCTTGGTGAAGCCATGCTGGCTGTCTTGAATCACCTCCCTGTCCTCCATGTGCCTTAGCATAGTTTCCAGGAGGATCTGCTCCATGATCTTGCCGGGCACAGAGGTGAGACTGACTGGCCTGTAGTTCCCCAGGTCTTCCTTTTTTCCCTTTTTAAAAATGAGGGTTATGTTTCCCCTTTTCCAGTCAGTGGGAACTTCACCGGACTGCCACGACCTCTCAAATATGATGGATAGTGGCTTAGCAACTTCATCCACCAGTTCCCTCAGGACCCGCGGATGCATCTCATCAGGTCCCATGGACTTGTGCACCTTCAGGTTCCTTAGATGGTCTTGAACCTGATCTTCTCCGGTGGGCGGTTCTTCATTCTCCCAGTCCCTGTCTTTGCCTTCAGCAACTTGGGCGGTGTGGCTAGAGCACTTCCCGGTGAAGACTGAGGCAAAAAAGTTGTTGAGTACCTCTGCCTCCTCCATATCCTGGGTAACCAGGTCTCCTGTTTCCTTCTGGAAAGGTGTCCTGGTTTCGGCAGGGATAGAGTTAATTTCCTTTCTAGTAGCTGGTACAGTGTTTTAGATTTAGGATGAGAACAAAGTTGATAACGCACCGATGTTTTAGTTGTTGCTAGGTAATGCTTACACTAGCCAAGGACTTTTCAGCTTCCCATGCTCTACCGACTGAGAAGGCTGGAGGTGCATGAGAAGCTGGGAGGGGGCACAGCCAAACTGGCCAAAGGGACATTCCATACCATGTGACGTCATGCTCAGTACATGAACGGGGGAAAGCTGCCCGGGGGGGCCGCTGCTCGGGGACTGGCTGGGCGTCGGTCGGCGGGTGATAAGCAATTGCACTGTGCATCACTTGCTTTGTAGTGTAGTAGTAGTAGTATTGCATCATTATTATCATTTTATTTCAATTATTAAACTGTTTTTATCACAACCCACGAGTTTTTCTCACTTGTGCTTCTGCAGGACGAGGAGCATATTCCAGGGGAGGGAATGGCCATCTGTCGTGGAGCCCGTACGCCATCATGACCTCTTTGAAAGACTACAAGAGGAGAGACAACTGTGGCACCTGGGAGAGACACGGAAAGGGCAGCGGGCAGCCCGAGGCGTAACCCAGCCTTAGACCAAGTTCTAAGTGTAAGGAGAGCTTTGGTGTATGTCTGACAGGTGTTTATCACGTGGGACAGCTTGGCGAAGAAAGCCTCCGGAGGACTGCAGCAGAATGCCGGGCCTACCTCTCCTCCTATGTTCGGCCTCTCCAAGAGCAGGTGACATTTACGTTTCTTCAGATCAAGACTGGTTCTGCCAGCGTAACTCCAGGGCATAAAGTGCCACTCATTAAAAGCCTGCGGCTAGGGCTAGGCACGGTAGCCACCCTGGCAGGTCATTCAGGTGAAGGTCAACTGGGCCGAACACCCATGTCTCCGCAGTTCGTGGCGTTGCCCACAGCTGATAAAGAACAATTAGGCCGATTTGGCAGACTTGGGCCTGCACGGGTTTCAGCAGAGCACTGGCTTGCGTGTGAAGACTTGAGTCCTTGGGTTTTGATCGGTATTAGAGTCCTGCTGCCCCAGCCTTCAACGTGCCAACCACTGCAAAAATTCCTTTGCGGGCACGTAATTCGGCAAGCAGCTTCATAGCAATGGACCTTCTCAGGGTGGTATCGAGAAAGGACCTGTAATCAAGCCACCCTTGGAAGTGTAGCAGGAACCTGCCCGATAGTAGTCCAGCTGCCTAGGAAGACGGGAAACTGAAGGAATACGTAGAAGAGCTTGCACGCACCTCTTGACCTATCGCATGAATGCCTGGCAAAAGGTAGAAGGCTTTGTAGGAAAGGTGATGTTTAACTGGAAGCCGTGCCCAAGTCAAAGAGGGGAGGCTTTCTGGAAGAAGACAATGCCCAATGGGCATCTGTCTTGCCTGCCGGTCCACGGTGGTGTTTTCACAGTGTACGCTAGTGGAGCACCCGAGCACAAATAGGCATGGTGTCTGTAACTCTTTGTTTCCCGTGGCTGTACAGAGACTGTCGTTGTGCGCTGCCTTCCTTTCTGCAGAAGGCCTGTTTCTGTTTGGAGTGACTGTTCCCTTTATTGTCGTTCCAGGAGCGCTTGCACCTCCCTGGAGGGGACTGGAAGACTCAGGGGTAAGCACGATTTCCCCTTGACTAGACGGTTCTTTAGAGGAGCTCTGCCCCTCGGCCCCAGCAGGACGTTGTTTATGTCCTGTCTCACACAAACTTCACCTGGCACGGCTCCCTGAGCGTCTCCCATTGCCCTTTCTTCCCTTCTGCCAAACGGTCAGCTATAGCTCCCCACGTCCATTAGAGGACTGGGGCCACCCATCCGTCCACCCTTTCGCTTGGGCTGGGCTGTTCGCAGCTCCACCTTTCTAACGCCTGAGAAGGGGAATGGTAGCCTTCTCCGTCCTGCACCCGTTTCTCTCCCTTGGTGCTTGGGAGCAGCTGCTAGGAGACACCTCTGCGTTCTTCCATTGCTGGGCTGCCATAGAAAGCCCCTGCAAGCAGCATTGCCCCCTCGAAGGAGAGGAGAGGCCAAGGGAAAGAGAGTCTTCTCCAGTGTAGCAGCAGTTGCCCGTGAAGACCTTTGCAGGGGGGCAAGGTTCAAGGACTGAGGGCAGCCTTGGAACTGCCCCTGTCAAGCTGAGAGGGAGGGCAGAAGTGTATTTCTCGAGCAAGCAGAAGAGGCTAGCCGAGGCAAGGACCATGTTATGCTAAGAAAGGAGAAGAGGGAGCAGCAGGAGAGAGGTGGAGGAAAAAACGGAGGGCCGAGATACTGGCAAGCGAGCGCAGGAAAGGCAAGCAGGGCGGAGGGCTCCAAGACTGATCCAGGAGAGCTCTCCCTCCCCTGTCTGCCTTAGATCGTGTCTCACTAATCTGTCCCTCAGGCAGGGAAGGAAAAGGAAGGAAGTGGTGAGAGAGGGGCAGAGGAACGCTGCGGTCACTATTAACCAGCACCATTTGATGGGCCGTTGGAGAGGGGCGTGCTGTAGGCAAAACGCTGCTTCTGATCTGAGTGGGAAGGGAGGAGATTTTGGAGAGTGCCCCAGAGGACTGAGCAGTCCAAGGCTGTGGAGCAAGGGGAGAGAATTGAAGGAGCGGGGCAGGGTGATTCAGTAGGAGCAGTGTTGGGGGAGGGGAACAAAGAGCAAAACAGGGGAGAGCGCTGTTGCTGAGAAGCAGCATCTGGCAACGGCAACCGCTTTCCCTTGCTCTTGGTGTGTCTTGCAGCCTTCCCTGTTTATGTCTGAGCTGCACGCGTAGCAGGAATTGGGAGATTAGGCTGGGCAAACATACGCGGGATCGGCATGCTATGCCCCTGTTGGCTACCTCTTAACTCGCAGCAGCCTGCCTTGAGACATCTTTCAAAAGAAAAAACTGCGCACCTCTTGTTTCTGTTGGCATTTGCTATAGGAACTGCCCCCTGCCCCCCTTCAAATCTGCTCTGGCATGGCTTTGATGATACGTTGGCACTTGTACTAGGGAAAAAGATGGCTTTGGGCGTTTGAGAGCTTCAGCAGTTCCCCAAAATGTACCCAGGCAGCCGGGAAGCAGCTTCTCAGCCTGAAGCTCTGAGAACTTTGGAACTAACTCTCCCAACCGCTTCAGACGTGGTTACCCTGCCAGTCATCCAGAGCCAGGCTTCTGGCCTCGCTCACATTCCCACGGCGTCCGAGAGGCCAGCCACGACAGTTAGAGTCTCCCCGTTGCTCACTTCTTCTAGGCCAGCAGGGGACGAGTTAGGAGAAGCACTGAGCGAAACCCTGACCCTGCCAGAACAGCTACGCAAGCTCCAGGAAGAGCTTCATCACCTGCGCTGGAGCGTGAAGGATGTCGCCGAGCGTGCTCTCCAGGAAGCCCTGAAGCAGGCTAAGCTCCCAGGCTTTACCGGATGGGTAAGGGCACACTGCAGAAGGCTCTACTCAGAGGTTTCTTTCTTCCCTCCGGCATGTATCCTACTACAGTTCCCTGTCATAGCTAGCCAAAAGGCCGGTGCTGCTGGAACAAGTGCTGTGCATTGCCACACTTCCTTTTCCTGTTGCTCCACACTTCCTTCTGGGGGAAGAGAGAGCCGTGACGGGAATGACAGTTGTCTTAGGTGTACCTTCCTCTCCGTCCACATCTCGGGTCCTCCTCAAGGGAGGAGCGGAAGGAAAGAATGGTCTCAGCAGTCCAGAGTTACCCCAGTCCCATCTCAGGCCCAGAAGGCTTGTCTGTCCGTGCTGCCCGGCATGGGGCATCTCCACAGGAAAAGCCCGTTCCCGCAGCTTCAGCATTCAGAGCATTGGAGTGAGCAGCCCCTCCACTCTGATGCCCGTCAATCAGAGTAGAGCAAACTTGCGAGGTTTCCGGGCAATTCCGGCGTTCCTTACATCTGAGTTTAACCTTGTCCCAGTTCACCTTGGCTGGCCGGCCTTGCAGGGGAGCTGCTTGCCCCGTTCCTTTTCCTTCTAACAGGCGCTCTCCTTTGTGTTCCTTCCCAGGCTGTTCAAGACATCATCAATCAAGTCTTGGAGAAGCTGGAAGAAAACCAAGTCCCGATGCCTGATTATGCCCTCAAATCATCAGGTGCCGTGAGACTGTAGAAACCAAGCAGTTCCAAAGCGCTCCCTGTCCAGCTTGACAAGACCGGCATTTGAACGTGCCCAGTGGTAGGAGAGAAGGGGCGAGAAGTCAAGGGCCACCTCATGCCCTGAAAATGTACCCGCTGACAGGCTCTGTAAGGGGCCGGAGCGCATGTGAAGAGCAGAAAGCCTAGTTCGCATTCTTGTCGTCTTCCACGGCCCCTAGCGACAGTTTGACGAGTCCCTGCTGGGTGTTCCAGAGGGATCATGCCAGTAAGAAAGAGGGGAAACCCACTGTCGGAGGTGGAAGACTACTCAGAAGCCTTTTTCAAGTCAACAGTGCAGTATTCCTCCTGACACTGCTCGATGATCGTGCTCGTGTTTTAATTTCCAGGGGCTGCTGTCATTCATTCAAGGACTTCTCCCTCCTTCCGGAATACGAAAGGAAAAGTCTTTTTGTATTCCCTGCCGGTGCTGGATTACGTGAGGTCTCCTGATCTTCTTCTTGAGGTAGGAGCAGCAAGAAAGAGAAAAAGAAAGGTGGGGGGGAGGAACCAAACACGCTGCTGAGAGTTGCCTTTACCCTTGTCTTTGCTCCTCGACGCTTTCTTTTCCTGCCTCCTCCTTGCATGGACCTACTCGCCTCCTGGGTCTCCCTGCTGAGTCTTTCCTCTCCCGGAGTGCCCCAGGTCGTCCGCGCAAGCTTCTAACAGGCTAGCCTCGTCCTGCAGTCTCTGTCTTGCCAGTCACCGTGAAAACTGTCAGCATGGCACGGAAGGAGAATGGAAAAGGGGCCTGCAGAGGTCTGGGGTGTGAGCTCGCCGGGGCTCCTAGTGAGCACAAGCGGGCGCTGAGAGCCTGCACTGCTGGAGGGCCCCACGTTGTGCTTGCAAGCCGGGTCCGACCGAAGGCATTGGCTGCGGTTCACAGCAGAGCTGATTGGCCGAATCAGCTCTTTGTCCTCTGATGCTCACGGCAAGAATGAGAGCCAGGGCACCCTTCTCCACGTGAACGTAGTTTCTTCTTCTCCTTTCAGCCTGAAAATCATCCGGGAAACTGCTGGCCCTTCCCAGGAAGTCGGGGACACGTCTTCATCAAGCTGCCTGTGCCAATCATTCCCAGAGCCGTCACCATGGACCATGTTTCAGGGACAGCGTTCCATGGGGAGAGTATCTCCAGAGCTCCAAAGGACTTTGCCGTCTACGTAAGTGATTCCTCTAGAGTCGGGGGCGGGGGGTTGCGTAGCATTCGTAAGCGGGGGGTGAATACGGGTCAAAGAGTCCAGCGGCCTGCGGCTTCCTCCTGGCTCCCAGGAGAAACAAACAAGCTCCTTGGAGTTGTATTCCTCTTTTATCCAATGTACCGCGTGAAAGGCAGCTTCTGGGGCAAGATGGAGCTCCAGGAGCCACAGGGAAAAGGAGCTGGCCCAGTGCGCGGTCCTAGACCTTCTTGGCTTCCAATCCCAGCGGGCATTTGTGATCCTCAGGTTACCCCCCTCTCACTGGGAACGTCTGCTGCTTTTCCGACTGGCAGCTTAGACTCGTTGAGTCGGCAAGTGTGGCACGCTACCTAGCTGCAGCTTCTCGTCTTCTCCTTGTGCTCATCTTCCTTGGACTACGGAGCTGAAATAAACCAGTACTTCACCGACCGAAGTCAAGTCTCCCCACGGTGTACCAAGCGCTCTTGTTTTCTCCACCCCCGTCTTTCTCTAGGGCATGAAGGAAGAACATGAGGAGCAGGGAACATTCCTGGGACAGTTCACTTTCCTGGCAGCGCTGAATCCCACTCAGACCTTCCAGCTGAAGGTACGGGGACCAAGAGGGAGGAGAACTCTAGGAGAGGAGGGGAGATGCGCTTGGCTGGGGAGAAGCTTCCCTGCCAGGGGGCTAGAGGCAGCCCTCTCCTTGAGCGTGTGCCACGCTGGCCTTTCTTCTGCTGTAACTTCCCAACGGCGTATGCCTGGACTGCCGCTCTTCTTCTCTTTCCTTTTGGGTTTAAGCTCTAGCGCTTACAACCGCCGCCGTTGAAGCTGAAATCAGCTTGACTGTCTGGACTCCAGGTGCATACAAGTGGCCACATCCCGTAGTATGCACTACTACTGGCCTGCTAGTTAAAGACGAGAAATACTGGGCTTTCTGAGGATTCCGTTGTTGCTGGTAGCGAGTAGTGACAGGGAGGCCATTCGGTTTCAGTGGCTTCCTAGAGAAGGCGACGAGACATGATACTAACACCACTGGGTCTTCTGACTGTGGAAGCATGTGCCTCAAAGCAGGCGAGAAGAACTTGCCAATGTATTTGCTGAAGCTTCTGGTAGCTGCTTCTTCCTTTACTGTTCTTATGGCCAACTGAGGTAGAGCAGGATAAGAACGTCTTGACCACCATAGGTCAAAAGACCTCGCAGGGCAGCCGGAAGTAAGCTGTTGAATGAGTCCGTCGCTGCGGCACTGCTCTGTCAGTAGTCAAAGGCCAGAGAGGAAAAGGCAACTCGTTTCTTCTTGTCATTTCAGGAGGAGCTCTCTGGGTTTGTGAAATACCTAAGGCTGCAAGTGCTGAGCAACTGGGGCCACCCGGACTACACCTGCCTGTATCGATTCAGGGTGCACGGTGATCCTCCCAAAGACGGGGGAAAGGTCTCAGTTTCACCTGGCAATAAATTCCATTAATTTTCACCAGGTCGAGTTCGAGTCTGTTTTGCCTGTGACGCTAACTGGTAAGAGAGCTCCCTGTCCTCCTCGCGACCCACGAGCTTATCGGAGGCTTCGCCGGAGGAAGAGGTGATGGAAAAGAGGACTGAGAACCGTCTCCTACAGATACCTTCATTGTTAATTCTAATCGAAGGCTGAACACATGTGCGGTTAAAGTACCACCGGCTGATAACCGGAAGACAGACTGAGAAGCAGGAATGCACTGTAAGAGTTTGGGTGCCCAGAACTGCGTAAGATGGGCTACCCACTCAAGACGGGGTAACTTAGAGTTCCGTATGTCCTGCCGAACTCAAGGCCCCTTTCCTAGAGGGGAACTCTGGCTCAAGCTGCCTCTGAATGGCCGTTGAGGGGCCTCAGCTGCTCCTGCTGGGCGTGCTGCGTTCCCAGGGCGGCGACACTCCCCCATGGCCTGCCGGGGGGATGTGCGTGTGTCCTCTCATAAACCTGGCTCTCAGCCAACACAGCACCCACTCTGGCAGAGCCATTTCTTTGTACAGTCTAGCTCTGGCCTTTTTTCATCTGTGATTGGGCAGGCTTCCTTTTCTCCTTTTGGGGATAAGGTAGCATGCTTTTGCCAAGTCTGCTAGTCGCTTGTTCGCGGAGAAAAGCAAAACCTAAGGTGTCTGTTATCGGGGAAGAGGGGCAGACTCCAGCCTCTGAAGAGAGCGTGTAGCAGCAAACATGCTCATAGTCGAGTACGCTCCTTTCCTCTCCTCTAAACACGTCTGCTGTCCCCTGGAATGGAGAGCGCGGTGCCTATGGCAACAACGAGAAATGAGAGTGCAAGGCACCCGCCACTTGTGCCCCTATGGCCCCTTGCCTTTCTCAGGCTGCAAGAAAAGAACCACCGACATGAACGTGAGCCCCCACGAGAGGAACGCTGAATGTACTTGGTGCCTGGCTTCAGTCACCTCAGGCGGCCTTCCTCGTACAGAGGGTCAAAAGCAGCGGCTAGGAAAGGTTTCTTGTAGCTCCCAAACCTGTTACTCTCCAGTGGGAATTCAAAGAGCTGACCCCTTGGTAGGAGACGTTCTGGTTTTGTAGGATTTCTTCCCTTGCGGAGAGGAGTGCAAAACCTGCTCCCTGGCAGGTTGGACTTTGCCTCCAAACGTGGCGCTGCCTTTTCTGTTGTGACATCTCCCACCGCCGTTGATGTCACAAAGCGTCGTCGGTGCTGAGGTAGACACAGCAGGGCATAAGATCGGGGTTGTCCCCGCGCCTTTGTCACTCTCGGTCTTGAGGGAACGGAGGTCGCAGAGTTTTTGGCTCGCTCCCGAGCAAGCAGGAGGCCTGGTGCCCGCACCTGAGCGGACATGGAGAGACAGCCACGGAAGGCCCACGATCTAAACGGGTATGTTTGAAAAATCCTCCTCTCCTTTCCCCAAGTGTATTTTCCACCTCACCAGCTGGGGTGGGTGGGGGGTGGACAGGGGAAGAACACGAGGGCAGCCTGAGAGCTCGGTCTGGAGGTGGTGGAAGGCAGCAGCAGTCTCTTCAGTCTCTTCACGAACGCCGGGACTAGGCCTAGAAAGCCTTTTGCCTCTGCAAAACGAGGGACGAGTCCATTTTGGATCGCACGGAGGGAGTCCCAGACGGTTGCCCAGATACATCCTGCCGCAGTAATTGCGAGAGCTTAGCACAGTCCTGTACTGCGCTCTGCAGGATGGGTTATGTCCCTGAGCTTTCTTGGTTTTCCTTCCGACGCGAACCAGAAGGACACCACTGTTTCCTCTGTTGGCAGTGGATTTGCCTTGTGCTCCTGGCAGAGGAGGCTTCCTTCAGAAACCTGCTCAGCTCCTCACCAGTGGTCTGCCTTAGGAAAAGGAGCACAAGATGCTCTGAGGGGGTGCAAGAAGTTTCCCAGTAAAACAAAAGGGGACTGTTTATTCCTGATGAAGTGTACGCTGTAAGCCTTTCGAGAGCCTCCTAGAACAGGCAGGAGGAGTTTCCGTCTTGCAGAGCGGTGTGTGCTGTCTCTTGGCAGATCAGGCTTCAGGGGAGCAGGGCCTAGCCACCAGGGTGTTTCTTTGGCGTTTCCGTGGTTGCCCATGGCTTGCCAGCATGCATTTACATTCAGCGCTCCCTCCCTCCCTCCCTCCCTCCCTCTTTAGCCAGGCTGCATTTGTTTACCCAGTCTGCATTTGTCTGCCTTTATGCCAAGAAAAGGGCCAGTGCTAAGCTGGCTGCTAAAGAAATGCTGCTAGAGGGGAGACACACAAGCCCCGCCACCTTGCAGGCTGTTGAACGGTAGGGGTACAGGCTGAACGTTTTCTTGAGAGGGGGTGGAGAACAGTATTAGCACAAGTACCGATCGGATGGTGGGCAGGAGAAACAGGCGTTCGTTCTGTCCCTTCCATTTCCCAGGAATCCCTCGCCACCCCCACAGACGGGAAGTATGGCCACAGCTTTTGTTGCAACCCCTTCTCCTATTCCGGAGTCAAGCTTGAGCCCTTCGTCCCTAACGAAACAGTGCCAATCGCTGCCGTGCCAAGTGCCCCACTGGTGCAGTTGGTGACAAGTCCACCACTGACTCGAGCTTGTGCAGGACCGAGCCAATCCTCACGCCAGGAACGCCAGGTCCAAGACCTGCACTCCCTCCTGCTGCTCTCGCGTCTGCTGCTGAAGTGCACGAGTACCGCCGGCTTCACCATCCTTTTCCTCCTTGCTGCTCCGCAGGAAAAGGAAGGCTCTGAAGACAGTGACCCTGGCGCTGCTTGTCGGTCTGGTCTCTTTCGGTGAGTCTCTGTAGAGCTCAGACCTGAGGATGGTGCTTTAGGAGGTCCCCAGGGCTCCACTCTGCCCTGCTCCGTTTCCCCTGCTGTGGCCAGAGGAGCCCAGCTAAGAGCAGAAAGTCCCCGACAGAGGTGTGCCAGTCCCCCCTGCTTCAGAGGAACGGGTGTGGGGGCCAGCAAGGGGTGGCCTGCCTTCCCCAGGAGGGCTAAGCCAGTTCTCTTAAGCCGTGGGAGAGGCGGTGGCTAGCCTCGCCTGCCCCAGGAGGTTGAGAAGCTTCTGCAGGACGAGGAGCATATTCCAGGGGAGGGAATGGCCATCTGTCAGGCTGTACGGCTGTCTGTACGGCTCCAGCCCGTACGCCATCATGACCTCTTTGAAAGACTACAAGAGGAGAGACAACTGTGGCACCTGGGAGAGACACGGAAAGGGCAGCGGGCAGCCCGAGGCGCAACCCAGCCTTAGACCAAGTTCTAAGTGTAAGGAGAGCTTTGGTGTATGTCTGACAGGTGTTTATCACGTGGGACAGCTTGGCGAAGAAAGCCTCCGGAGGACTGCAGCAGAATGCCGGGCCTACCTCTCCTCCTATGTTCGGCCTCTCCAAGAGCAGGTGACATTTACGTTTCTTCAGATCAAGACTGGTTCTGCCAGCGTAACTCCAGGGCATAAAGTGCCACTCATTAAAAGCCTGCGGCTAGGGCTAGGCACGGTAGCCACCCTGGCAGGTCATTCAGGTGAAGGTCAACTGGGCCGAACACCCGTGTCTCCGCAGTTCGTGGCGTTGCCCACAGCTGATAAAGAACAATTAGGCCGATTTGGCAGACTTGGGCCTGCACGGGTTTCAGCAGAGCACTGGCTTGCGTGTGAAGACTTGAGTCCTTGGGTTTTGATCGGTATTAGAGTCCTGCTGCCCCAGCCTTCAACGTGCCAACCACTGCAAAAATTCCTTTGCGGGCACGTAATTCGGCAAGCAGCTTCATAGCAATGGACCTTCTCAGGGTGGTATCGAGAAAGGACCTGTAATCAAGCCACCCTTGGAAGTGTAGCAGGAACCTGCCCGATAGTAGTCCAGCTGCCTAGGAAGACGGGAAACTGAAGGAATACGTAGAAGAGCTTGCACGCACCTCTTGACCTATCGCATGAATGCCTGGCAAAAGGTAGAAGGCTTTGTAGGAAAGGTGATGTTTAACTGGAAGCCGTGCCCAAGTCAAAGAGGGGAGGCTTTCTGGAAGAAGACAATGCCCAATGGGCATCTGTCTTGCCTGCCGGTCCACGGTGGTGTTTTCACAGTGTACGCTAGTGGAGCACCCGAGCACAAATAGGCATGGTGTCTGTAACTCTTTGTTTCCCGTGGCTGTACAGAGACTGTCGTTGTGCGCTGCCTTCCTTTCTGCAGAAGGCCTGTTTCTGTTTGGAGTGACTGTTCCCTTTATTGTCGTTCCAGGAGCGCTTGCACCTCCCTGGAGGGGACTGGAAGACTCAGGGGTAAGCACGATTTCCCCTTGACTAGACGGTTCTTTAGAGGAGCTCTGCCCCTCGGCCCCAGCAGGACGTTGTTTATGTCCTGTCTCACACAAACTTCACCTGGCACGGCTCCCTGAGCGTCTCCCATTGCCCTTTCTTCCCTTCTGCCAAACGGTCAGCTATAGCTCCCCACGTCCATTAGAGGACTGGGGCCACCCATCCGTCCACCCTTTCGCTTGGGCTGGGCTGTTCGCAGCTCCACCTTTCTAACGCCTGAGAAGGGGAATGGTAGCCTTCTCCGTCCTGCACCCGTTTCTCTCCCTTGGTGCTTGGGAGCAGCTGCTAGGAGACACCTCTGCGTTCTTCCATTGCTGGGCTGCCATAGAAAGCCCCTGCAAGCAGCATTGCCCCCTCGAAGGAGAGGAGAGGCCAAGGGAAAGAGAGTCTTCTCCAGTGTAGCAGCAGTTGCCCGTGAAGACCTTTGCAGGGGGGCAAGGTTCAAGGACTGAGGGCAGCCTTGGAACTGCCCCTGTCAAGCCGAGAGGGAGGGCAGAAGTGTATTTCTCGAGCAAGCAGAAGAGGCTAGCCGAGGCAAGGACCATGTTATGCTAAGAAAGGAGAAGAGGGAGCAGCAGGAGAGAGGTGGAGGAAAAAACGGAGGGCCGAGATACTGGCAAGCGAGCGCAGGAAGGGCAAGCAGGGCGGAGGGCTCTAAGACTGATCCAGGAGAGCTCTCCCTCCCCTGTCTGCCTTAGATCGTGTCTCACTAATCTGTCCCTCAGGCAGGGAAGGAAAAGGAAGGAAGTGGTGAGAGAGGGGCAGAGGAACGCTGCGGTCACTATTAACCAGCACCATTTGATGGGCCGTTGGAGAGGGGCGTGCTGTAGGCAAAACGCTGCTTCTGATCTGAGTGGGAAGGGAGGAGATTTTGGAGAGTGCCCCAGAGGACTGAGCAGTCCAAGGCTGTGGAGCAAGGGGAGAGAATTGAAGGAGCGGGGCAGGGTGATTCAGTAGGAGCAGTGTTGGGGGAGGGGAACAAAGAGCAAAACAGGGGAGAGCGCTGTTGCTGAGAAGCAGCATCTGGCAACGGCAACCGCTTTCCCTTGCTCTTGGTGTGTCTTGCAGCCTTCCCTGTTTATGTCTGAGCTGCACGCGTAGCAGGAATTGGGAGATTAGGCTGGGCAAACATACGCAGGATCGGCATGCTATGCCCCTGTTGGCTACCTCTTAACTCGCAGCAGCCTGCCTTGAGACATCTTTCAAAAGAAAAAACTGCGCACCTCTTGTTTCTGTTGGCATTTGCTATAGGAACTGCCCCCTGCCCCCCTTCAAATCTGCTCTGGCATGGCTTTGATGATACGTTGGCACTTGTACTAGGGAAAAAGATGGCTTTGGGCGTTTGAGAGCTTCAGCAGTTCCCCAAAATGTACCCAGGCAGCCGGGAAGCAGCTTCTCAGCCTGAAGCTCTGAGAACTTTGGAACTAACTCTCCCAACCGCTTCAGACGTGGTTACCCTGCCAGTCATCCAGAGCCAGGCTTCTGGCCTCGCTCACATTCCCACGGCATCCGAGAGGCCAGCCACGACAGTTAGAGTCTCCCCGTTGCTCACTTCTTCTAGGCCAGCAGGGGACGAGTTAGGAGAAGCACTGAGCGAAACCCTGACCCTGCCAGAACAGCTATGCAAGCTCCAGGAAGAGCTTCATCACCTGCGCTGGAGCGTGAAGGATGTCGCCGAGCGTGCTCTCCAGGAAGCCCTGAAGCAGGCTAAGCTCCCAGGCTTTACCGGATGGGTAAGGGCACACTGCAGAAGGCTCTACTCAGAGGTTTCTTTCTTCCCTCCGGCATGTATCCTACTACAGTTCCCTGTCATAGCTAGCCAAAAGGCCGGTGCTGCTGGAACAAGTGCTGTGCATTGCCACACTTCCTTTTCCTGTTGCTCCACACTTCCTTCTGGGGGAAGAGAGAGCCGTGACGGGAACGACAGTTGTCTTAGGTGTACCTTCCTCTCCGTCCACATCTCGGGTCCTCCTCAAGGGAGGAGCGGAAGGAAAGAATGGTCTCAGCAGTCCAGAGTTACCCCAGTCCCATCTCAGGCCCAGAAGGCTTGTCTGTCCGTGCTGCCCGGCATGGGGCATCTCCACAGGAAAAGCCCGTTCCCGCAGCTTCAGCATTCAGAGCATTGGAGTGAGCAGCCCCTCCACTCTGATGCCCGTCAATCAGAGTAGAGCAAACTTGCGAGGTTTCCGGGCAATTCCGGCGTTCCTTACATCTGAGTTTAACCTTGTCCCAGTTCACCTTGGCTGGCCGGCCTTGCAGGGGAGCTGCTTGCCCCGTTCCTTTTCCTTCTAACAGGCGCTCTCCTTTGTGTTCCTTCCCAGGCTGTTCAAGACATCATCAATCAAGTCTTGGAGAAGCTGGAAGAAAACCAAGTCCCGATGCCTGATTATGCCCTCAAATCATCAGGTGCCGTGAGACTGTAGAAACCAAGCAGTTCCAAAGCGCTCCCTGTCCAGCTTGACAAGACCGGCATTTGAACGTGCCCAGTGGTAGGAGAGAAGGGGCGAGAAGTCAAGGGCCACCTCATGCCCTGAAAATGTACCCGCTGACAGGCTCTGTAAGGGGCCGGAGCGCATGTGAAGAGCAGAAAGCCTAGTTCGCATTCTTGTCGTCTTCCACGGCCCCTAGCGACAGTTTGACGAGTCCCTGCTGGGTGTTCCAGAGGGATCATGCCAGTAAGAAAGAGGGGAAACCCACTGTCGGAGGTGGAAGACTACTCAGAAGCCTTTTTCAAGTCAACAGTGCAGTATTCCTCCTGACACTGCTCGATGATCGTGCTCGTGTTTTAATTTCCAGGGGCTGCTGTCATTCATTCAAGGACTTCTCCCTCCTTCCGGAATACGAAAGGAAAAGTCTTTTTGTATTCCCTGCCGGTGCTGGATTACGTGAGGTCTCCTGATCTTCTTCTTGAGGTAGGAGCAGCAAGAAAGAGAAAAAGAAAGGTGGGGGGGAGGAACCAAACACGCTGCTGAGAGTTGCCTTTACCCTTGTCTTTGCTCCTCGACGCTTTCTTTTCCTGCCTCCTCCTTGCATGGACCTACTCGCCTCCTGGGTCTCCCTGCTGAGTCTTTCCTCTCCCGGAGTGCCCCAGGTCGTCCGCGCAAGCTTCTAACAGGCTAGCCTCGTCCTGCAGTCTCTGTCTTGCCAGTCACCGTGAAAACTGTCAGCATGGCACGGAAGGAGAATGGAAAAGGGGCCTGCAGAGGTCTGGGGTGTGAGCTCGCCGGGGCTCCTAGGGAGCACAAGCGGGCGCTGAGAGCCTGCACTGCTGGAGGGCCCCACGTTGTGCTTGCAAGCCGGGTCCGACCGAAGGCATTGGCTGCGGTTCACAGCAGAGCTGATTGGCCGAATCAGCTCTTCGTCCTCTGATGCTCACGGCAAGAATGAGAGCCAGGGCACCCTTCTCCACGTGAACGTAGTTTCTTCTTCTCCTTTCAGCCTGAAAATCATCCGGGAAACTGCTGGCCCTTCCCAGGAAGTCGGGGACACGTCTTCATCAAGCTGCCTGTGCCAATCATTCCCAGAGCCGTCACCATGGACCATGTTTCAGGGACAGCGTTCCATGGGGAGAGTATCTCCAGAGCTCCAAAGGACTTTGCCGTCTATGTAAGTGATTCCTCTAGAGTCGGGGGCGGGGGGTTGCGTAGCATTCGTAAGCGGGGGGTGAATACGGGTCAAAGAGTCCAGCGGCCTGCGGCTTCCTCCTGGCTCCCAGGAGAAACAAACAAGCTCCTTGGAGTTGTATTCCTCTTTTATCCAATGTACCGCTCGAAAGGCAGCTTCTGGGGCAAGATGGAGCTCCAGGAGCCACAGGGAAAAGGAGCTGGCCCAGTGCGCGGTCCTAGACCTTCTTGGCTTCCAATCCCAGCGGGCATTTGTGATCCTCAGGTTACCCCCCTCTCACTGGGAACGTCTGCTGCTTTTCCGACTGGCAGCTTAGACTCGTTGAGTCGGCAAGTGTGGCACGCTACCTAGCTGCAGCTTCTCGTCTTCTCCTTGTGCTCATCTTCCTTGGACTACGGAGCTGAAATAAACCAGTACTTCACCGACCGAAGTCAAGTCTCCCCACGGTGTACCAAGCGCTCTTGTTTTCTCCACCCCCGTCTTTCTCTAGGGCATGAAGGAAGAACATGAGGAGCAGGGAACATTCCTGGGACAGTTCACTTTCCTGGCAGCGCTGAATCCCACTCAGACCTTCCAGCTGAAGGTACGGGGACCAAGAGGGAGGAGAACTCTAGGAGAGGAGGGGAGATGCGCTTGGCTGGGGAGAAGCTTCCCTGCCAGGGGGCTAGAGGCAGCCCTCTCCTTGAGCGTGTGCCACGCTGGCCTTTCTTCTGCTGTAACTTCCCAACGGCGTATGCCTGGACTGCCGCTCTTCTTCTCTTTCCTTTTGGGTTTAAGCTCTAGCGCTTACAACCGCCGCCGTTGAAGCTGAAATCAGCTTGACTGTCTGGACTCCAGGTGCATACAAGTGGCCACATCCCGTAGTATGCACTACTACTGGCCTGCTAGTTAAAGACGAGAAATACTGGGCTTTCTGAGGATTCCGTTGTTGCTGGTAGCGAGTAGTGACAGGGAGGCCATTCGGTTTCAGTGGCTTCCTAGAGAAGGCGACGAGACATGATACTAACACCACTGGGTCTTCTGACTGTGGAAGCATGTGCCTCAAAGCAGGCGAGAAGAACTTGCCAATGTATTTGCTGAAGCTTCTGGTAGCTGCTTCTTCCTTTACTGTTCTTATGGCCAACTGAGGTAGAGCAGGATAAGAACGTCTTGACCACCATAGGTCAAAAGACCTCGCAGGGCAGCCGGAAGTAAGCTGTTGAATGAGTCCGTCGCTGCGGCACTGCTCTGTCAGTAGTCAAAGGCCAGAGAGGAAAAGGCAACTCGTTTCTTCTTGTCATTTCAGGAGGAGCTCTCTGGGTTTGTGAAATACCTAAGGCTGCAAGTGCTGAGCAACTGGGGCCACCCGGACTACACCTGCCTGTATCGATTCAGGGTGCACGGTGATCCTCCCAAAGACGGGGGAAAGGTCTCAGTTTCACCTGGCAATAAATTCCATTAATTTTCACCAGGTCGAGTTCGAGTCTGTTTTGCCTGTGACGCTAACTGGTAAGAGAGCTCCCTGTCCTCCTCGCGACCCACGAGCTTATCGGAGGCTTCGCCGGAGGAAGAGGTGATGGAAAAGAGGACTGAGAACCGTCTCCGACAGATACCTTCATTGTTAATTCTAATCGAAGGCTGAACACATGTGCGGTTAAAGTACCACCGGCTGATAACCGGAAGACAGACTGAGAAGCAGGAATGCACTGTAAGAGTTTGGGTGCCCAGAACTGCGTAAGATGGGCTACCCACTCAAGACGGGGTAACTTAGAGTTCCGTATGTCCTGCCGAACTCAAGGCCCCTTTCCTAGAGGGGAACTCTGGCTCAAGCTGCCTCTGAATGGCCGTTGAGGGGCCTCAGCTGCTCCTGCTGGGCGTGCTGCGTTCCCAGGGCGGCGACACTCCCCCATGGCCTGCCGGGGGGATGTGCGTGTGTCCTCTCATAAACCTGGCTCTCAGCCAACACAGCACCCACTCTGGCAGAGCCATTTCTTTGTACAGTCTAGCTCTGGCCTTTTTTCATCTGTGATTGGGCAGGCTTCCTTTTCTCCTTTTGGGGATAAGGTAGCATGCTTTTGCCAAGTCTGCTAGTCGCTTGTTCGCGGAGAGAAGCAAAACCTAAGGTGTCTGTTATCGGGGAAGAGGGGCAGACTCCAGCCTCTGAAGAGAGCGTGTAGCAGCAAACATGCTCATAGTCGAGTACGCTCCTTTCCTCTCCTCTAAACACGTCTGCTGTCCCCTGGAATGGAGAGCGCGGTGCCTATGGCAACAACGAGAAATGAGAGTGCAAGGCACCCGCCACTTGTGCCCCTATGGCCCCTTGCCTTTCTCAGGCTGCAAGAAAAGAACCACCGACATGAACGTGAGCCCCCATGAGAGGAACGCTGAATGTACTTGGTGCCTGGCTTCAGTCACCTCAGGCGGCCTTCCTCGTACAGAGGGTCAAAAGCAGCGGCTAGGAAAGGTTTCTTGTAGCTCCCAAACCTGTTACTCTCCAGTGGGAATTCAAAGAGCTGACCCCTTGGTAGGAGACGTTCTGGTTTTGTAGGATTTCTTCCCTTGCGGAGAGGAGTGCAAAACCTGCTCCCTGGCAGGTTGGACTTTGCCTCCAAACGTGGCGCTGCCTTTTCTGTTGTGACATCTCCCACCGCCGTTGATGTCACAAAGCGTCGTCGGTGCTGAGGTAGACACAGCAGGGCATAAGATCGGGGTTGTCCCCGCGCCTTTGTCACTCTCGGTCTTGAGGGAACGGAGGTCGCAGAGTTTTTGGCTCGCTCCCGAGCAAGCAGGAGGCCTGGTGCCCGCACCTGAGCGGACATGGAGAGACAGCCACGGAAGGCCCACGATCTGAACGGGTATGTTTGAAAAATCCTCCTCTCCTTTCCCCAAGTGTATTTTCCACCTCACCAGCTGGGGTGGGTGGGGGGTGGACAGCGGAAGAACACGAGGGCAGCCTGAGAGCTCGGTCTGGAGGTGGTGGAAGGCAGCAGCAGTCTCTTCAGTCTCTTCACGAACGCCGGGACTAGGCCTAGAAAGCCTTTTGCCTCTGCAAAACGAGGGACGAGTCCATTTTGGATCGCACGGAGGGAGTCCCAGACGGTTGCCCAGATACATCCTGCCGCAGTAATTGCGAGAGCTTAGCACAGTCCTGTACTGCGCTCTGCAGGATGGGTTATGTCCCTGAGCTTTCTTGGTTTTCCTTCCGACGCGAACCAGAAGGACACCACTGTTTCCTCTGTTGGCAGTGGATTTGCCTTGTGCTCCTGGCAGAGGAGGCTTCCTTCAGAAACCTGCTCAGCTCCTCACCAGTGGTCTGCCTTAGGAAAAGGAGCACAAGATGCTCTGAGGGGGTGCAAGAAGTTTCCCAGTAAAACAAAAGGGGACTGTTTATTCCTGATGAAGTGTACGCTGTAAGCCTTTCGAGAGCCTCCTAGAACAGGCAGGAGGAGTTTCCGTCTTGCAGAGCGGTGTGTGCTGTCTCTTGGCAGATCAGGCTTCAGGGGAGCAGGGCCTAGCCACCAGGGTGTTTCTTTGGCGTTTCCGTGGTTGCCCATGGCTTGCCAGCATGCATTTACATTCAGCGCTCCCTCCCTCCCTCCCTCCCTCCCTCTTTAGCCAGGCTGCATTTGTTTACCCAGTCTGCATTTGTCTGCCTTTATGCCAAGAAAAGGGCCAGTGTTAAGACCTATCCTCTTTAGGTTGCTGGACCTCCTGGACTGTTTCTCCACAGCTGAGATGAGGGAGGAAGAGAGACTTTCTTCATATTGTCGGAGTTGGCCAGCCAATTCATCCACCGTTTGCCCCTCTCCATCTTTCCAGGTCACTACTGCCAATAAGTTGGCATATGACGATGGTGCACTCCGTACAAACTTCCGCCACATGGGTCACGTGCACTTGACTTCATCTGGATCTTTGGATAGCTGCTTGTTGTCTTGGTCATCAGAAATCACCGCCGGCACGGCTAATTCCCTCAGGTACTGGATACCGCTCTCCATGGTGGTCCACTTGCCTGGGTGATATATAATATCTTCCTTGAAGGGATACCTTTCCTTCACGCTTGATAGGAGTCGCCTCCAGAGGCTGAAGGCTTGTGCCCCTTTTCCAATTGCTTTGTCAATGCCCCCTTCCCTAGAAAGGGATCCCAGCTGCTTGGCTTCTTTACCCTCTAATTCCAGGCTACTGGCCCCATTATCCCAGCATCGGAGCAACCAGGTGACAATATGCTCGCCTGGACAACGGCTGAAATCTTTTCGTATATCTCGCAGCTCACTCAGGGCTAGGGATCGGGTGGTTACTGCCTCGTTTATGAGTTCTTCCTCTTCCTCCTCCCCGAGCCACGGCCACCTCTCGTCCTTCTGCTCCTGTGATGGCCCTACTTCGGGGTAGTCTGCCTTGCCTACTTCTTCCTCCTGCTCCCTCTCAGAAGAAGCTTCTTCATCCCTTACTAAACGAGCTGACTTCCACTTCCAATATTACTTCTTCTGCATAGGGGTGACTGATACCGGCACGGGTTAGTTCTTTGGTTCAGCCGCAGTGCCTGCCTCTGGGCTTAGAGTGGCCGCAGGGCCTGTCGCCAGGGTTGGAGTAACCGCAGGGCCTGTCGCCAGGGTTGGAGTAGCCACAGTGCCTGTCATTTTGTCGTCAGATCCAGAGACCTTCTCTTCCCCTTGAGGGTACTGAATAGCGTTGAACAGGGCTTGGTAGGCATGGGCCAGGCCCCAGCATGTTGCAGTGATCTCCGTCTCTCTCTGGAGTTGCCAGGGTGACAGCATATTTTTTCCAAATACTTTACTAGTTTTTCAGGATTCTGCACTTGTTCAGGAGTGAAGTTCCAAACCACTGGAGGTGCCCACTGTCCTAGGTACTTGCCCATCCTATCCCACACACCCTGCTGCTCATAACTCTCCAGCCTCGGGGCAGATCTGGGGGTGATTTTTTTTTTTTAAATAGCAGTTTAACCCTAAACAAGACCTGAAGCACATTCAGGAGACACAGCAATAGGAGCATGCTGGCTTGGACATCCCAGGGATATTAAGAATTCTCGAGAACTGGTGTAACTAGCCTGAAGGAGAAAGGGAGGGTGAAAGAACAGGGGAAAGCATCTCCCCCCCTCCCCCCCGTCTTCTCCGTAGATTTGTTCTCCAAGGAGGAAAGGTGAAGAGCATCATTATTAATAATTTCTGAGAGATGGCGCCTGAGGGACAGAGAGGACGGCAATACCAACTACAAATACCAACTTAGTCTTTTTACCAGTAATATTGTTGTATCATAAGCCGATGTTACACAGTACAGCACAATGGTAATCCTGACCCATCTCCCAGAAGTGATAAACAGCACCGCAGGGAATGCATACTGCAAGGAAGGATTCACATAACACAACCATGCAAACAAATAAAAGAACACTGTGACCAGCGACTATAAAATGCTTATAACAAATCTGTTTTAACACGCTCTGGTCAGATCTGTCGTTATTTTAGCCCCACAGCGAGAGAGAAAAGGAAAAAACGAGGGAAAGAAAAAAAACAAGTGATGCAACCGCTCACCACCCACCGACCAATGCCCAGTCAGTCCCCAAGCAGCAATCGCCGCCCCCCCGGTCAACTCCCCCCAGCTTATATACTGAGCATGACGTCATATGGTATGGAATATCCCTTTGGCCAGTTTGGGTCAGCTGTCCTGGCTGTGCCCCCTCCCAGCTTCTTGTGCACCTCCTCGCGGGAAGCTGAAAAGTCCTTGACTTAGTATAAACACTGCTTTAGTAACAACTAAAACACCAGTGTGTTATCACATTATTCTCATGCTAAATCCAAAACACAGCACTATACCAGCTACTAGGAAGAAAATTAACTCCATCCCAGCCAAAACCAGGACACCTAACTTTTATTTTCCTAATTTTAGTCAACTCATCCACCTTTTGGTTCCAGTTTGTGGCTGGTTTATTGTCCTTGGTGTGAGCTTTCACCCATCCCATCCTGAACGGTGTCTTTCTGGCTATATTTGGTAATAGTTGCCAATCTCAAGTTCTCCAGACTGGAGATCTGTTTACTTCCCAGTTCAGGGTTTCCCATTGACGGAGCCATTGTGTGGCGCCGGCCCACACAGCATAGGAGTCTACTTATATGGTTTTTGCTCCATTCTGTGCTGCTAAAACAACTGCTCTTAATTCTCCTACTTGTGCACTGCCTGCACCACCTTCTATTTTTTGTTTGCCGGTGGTAATGTTTAATGTAGTAGCCTTGTACTGCCCTTTACCGCTTACCCTTTTTGCTGAGGCATCATCGGTGAACCAAATGTCTTCTGTTGGTGTTCCCTCGGTGAGGGGAGGTGCATTCAAAATTGGCGAGGGCTTAAAAGGCTGTTGTAACGCTAATGCATCTGCATTTCTAGGCATCTGTAATTTGGAAACTTTAGTATGTCCTTCGGCTTGTCGTGGTTTAATCTCAGTCAGCAATTAAGCACCACGCAGCCGCTCGCTCACTCCCCCCCACCCGGTGGGATGGGGGAGAGAATTGGAAGAGCACAAGTTAGAAAGACTCGTGGGTTGAGATAAAAACAGTTTAATAATTGAAATAAAATGATAATAATAATAAGATAATAATAATAATAATAATAATACACAAAACAAGTGATGCACAGTACAATTGCTCACCACCCGCTGACCGATGCCCAGCCAGTCCCCGAGCAGCGGCCCCCCCGGCCAGCTTTCCCCAGTTGATGTACTGAGCATGACGTCACATGGTATGGAATGTCCCTTTGGCCAGTTTGGCTGTGCCCCCTCCCAGCTTCTTGTGCACCTGCAGCCTTCTCAGTCAGTAGAGCATGGGAAGCTGAAAAGTCCTTGGCTAGTGTAAGCATTACGTAGCAACAACTAAAACACCGGTGTGTTATCAACTTTGTTCTCATCCTAAATCCAAAACACTGTACCAGCTACTAGAAAGGAAATTAACTCTATCCCTGCCGAAACCAGGACAATATCCACCCCTTATTCTATACCATTTGCATCATGCTCAAGTCTCACATTTTCCAGTACATTTTCATTAATCACCACCCCCTTTTATATATATATATACACACATACACAGATATCATTCCCTTCATCTGTGGGCCATCCCTCTAAAATGTTCGGTGAGTTCATTTAGTCCATGACTTCAGGCTCCATCTGTCATAATAATCTTTCAGGGCAGGAAAAATGGAGATGGTATGTGGTGTTGGATTGTTTTGATTGTTTTGGTGTTTTGATTGTTGAAGTCAGTTCTGGTACCATCATCACTGTGCTTTGCTTGGTTTCACTGAAGTTATTCTTCATTACTCTGGGTGATTCTTATTATAATAACATTAGTATGGCATATAATATTATTAGTATTATTAGTATATCTGTGTATTATTAGTATAACTATTATAACTATAATTAGTACTTAACATCACATAATTCAGATCATTGGCTATTCTCACCCAAAATCAAATCCCCTTGAGGCACATATCGGACTTCCCCATCCTTCCGCATTATCCACCAAGTGCACCCAGGTCCTTGAGCAAAAGCAATCCCACGGATGGGTCTGCCTCTGCCCGAGGCAGGAATAACCCAGACTGTCTTCCCCAGCATTTTTTTTATGTGCACTACAGGGACTTTATTCCCATCTACAGTACGTAAAAGTTCTGACTGGGCAGGGCCTGCTCGATTGGCAGATCCCCCGAGTGTTGACTAACCAGGTGGCCTTTGCTAAATGCGTATCCCAATGTTTAAACGTCCCACCACCCATTGCTCTCAGCGTAGTCTTTAACAGTCCATTGTATCGTTCAATTTTCCCAGAAGCTGGTGCATGATAGGGGATGTGATACACCCACTCAATGCCGTGCTCTTTGGCCCAGGTGTCTATGAGGTTGTTTCGGAAATGAGTCCCATTGTCTGACTCAATTCTTTCTGGGGTGCCATGTCGCCATAGGACTTGCTTTTCAAGGCCCAGGATAGTGTTCCGGGCAGTGGCATGGGGCACGGGATATGTTTCCAGCCATCCGGTGGTTGCCTCCACCATTGTAAGCACGTGGCGCTTGCCTTGGCGGGTTTGTGGGAGTGTGATATAATCGATCTGCCAGGCCTCCCCATATTTATATTTCAACCATCGTCCTCCATACCAAAAAGGCTTTAACCGCTTGGCTTGCTTGATTGCAGCACATGTTTCGCATTCATGGATAACCTGGGCTATAGTGTCCATGGTCAAGTCCACCCCTCGATCACGAGCCCATCTGTATGTTGCATCTCTTCCTTGGTGACCTGAGGTGTCATGGGCCCACCGAGCTAGAAATAATTCACCCTTATGTTGCCAGTCCAGATCCACCTGAGCCACTTCAGTCTTAGCAGCCTGATCCACCTGCTGGTTGTTTTGATGTTCTTCAGTGGCCCGACTCTTGGGTACGTGAGCATCTACGTGACGGACTTTTACAACCAGGTTCTCCACCCGGGCAGCAATATCTTGCCACAATGCGGCAGCCCAGATGGGTTTGCCTCTGCGCTGCCAGTTGCTCTGCTTCCATTGCTGCAACCACCCCCACAGGGCATTTGCCACCATCCATGAGTCAGTATAGAGATAGAGCACTGGCCACTTTTCTCGGTCAGCAATGTCTAAAGCCAGCTGGATGGCCTTTACTTCTGCAAATTGGCTTGATTCACCTTCTCCTTCAGCCGTTTCTACAACTTGTCGCATAGGACTCCATACAGCAGCTTTCCACCTCCGATGTTTTCCCACAAGACGACAGGACCCATCAGTGAACAGGGCATATTGCTTCTCATTTTCTGGTAGTTCATTATACATTGGGGCCTCTTCAGCACGCGTTACCTCCTCCTCTGGCAATATTCCAAAATCTTTGCCCTCTGGCCAATCCATGATCACTTCCAGAATTCCTGGGCGACTGGGGTTTCCTATTCGAGCCCATTGTGTGATTAGTGCGACCCACTTACTCCATGTAGCATCAGTTGCATGATGTGTACAGGGGACCCTCCCTCTGAACATCCAGCCCAGCACTGGCAGTCGGGGTGCCAGGAGGAGCTGTGCTTCAGTGCCGATCACTTCTGAAGCAGCTCGAACCCCTTCATATGCTGCTAATATCTCTTTTTCAGTTGGAGTATAGCGGGCCTCGGATCCTCTGTATCCCCGACTCCAAAACCCTAGGGGTCGACCTCGAGTCTCCCCTGGTGCTTTCTGCCAGAGGCTCCAGGTAGGGCCATTCTCCCCGGCTGCGGTATAGAGCACATTTTTTACATCTTGCCCTGCCCGGACTGGCCCCAGGGCTACTGCATGAACTATCTCCCATTTAATTTGTTCAAAAGCTTGTTGCTCAGGGCCCCATTTGAAATCGTTCTTCTTCCGGGTCACTTGATAGAGAGGGTTTACAATCAGACTGTAATTTGGAATGTGCATTCTCCAAAAACCCACGACGCCTAAGAAAGCTTGTGTTTTTTTTTGCTAGTTGGTGGAGACATGGCTGTTATTTTGTTGATCACATCTATTGGGATCTGACGACGTCCATCTTGCCATTTTATTCCTAAAAACTGGATCTCCTGTGCAGGTCCCTTGACCTTACTTTGTTTTATGGCAAAACCGGCCTTCAGCAGGATTTGGACTATTTCCTTCCCTTTTTCAAAAACTTCTTCTGCTGTGTTGCCCCACACGATGATATCATCAATGTATTGCAGGTGTTCTGGAGCTCCACCCTGTTCTAATGCAGTCTGGATCAGTCCATGGCAAATGGTAGGGCTGTGTTTCCACCCCTGGGGCAGTCGGTTCCAGGTGTACTGAACGCCCCTCCAAGTGAAAGCAAACTGTGGCCTGCACTCCGCTGCCAAAGGGATTGAGAAAAACGCATTAGCAATATCAATTGTGGCATACCACTTGGCTGCCTTTGATTCCAATTCATATTGAAGTTCTAGCATGTGTGGCACAGCAGCACTCAGCGGTGGCGTGACTTCATTTAGGCCACGATAGTCTACTGTTAGTCTCCACTCTCCATTAGACTTCCTCACTGGCCATATGGGACTGTTAAAGGGTGCGCGGGTCTTGCTGATCACTCCTTGGCTCTCCAGTTGACGAATCAGCTCATGGATGGGAATCAGGGAGTCTCGGTTGGTGCGATATTGCCGCCGGTGCACTGTGGTGGTAGCAATTGGCACTTGTTGGTCTTCGACCTTCAGCAACCCCACAACAGAAGGGTCCTCCGAAAGACCAGGCAAGGTGGACAGCTGTTTAATCTCCTCCGTCTCCAAGGCAGCTATACCAAAAGCCCACCTGTACCCTTTTGGGTCCTTGAAATACCCTCTCCTGAGGTAGTCTATGCCAAGGATGCACGGAGCATCTGGGCCAGTCACAATGGGGTGCTTCTGCCACCCATTCCCAGTTAGACTCACTTCGGCTTCCAATACAGTTAGCTGTTGGGATCCCCCCGTCACCCCAGAAATATAGATGGGTTCTGTTCCTATATATCTTGATGGCATTAGGGTACACTGTGCACCGGTGTCTACCAGAGCCTTATACTTCTGTGGGTCTGATGTGCCAGGCCACCGAATCCACACAGTCCAGTAAACCCGGTTGTCCCTTTCCTCCCCCTGGCTGGAGGCAGGGCCCCTCTAATCCTCATCACAGTACTCGTTTCTCATTTCTTGTACGTATGAGTCAGAAGTTTCTTCATTAAGATCAAGAGTAAAATCAGCCCTTCTACTATGTCTGGGGAACTGCCCGCTGGAAACTGGAGCAGCAATTTTCCTGGAAGAACCTCTTTCTGTGATTGTTTTCCCTTGTAATTCACGTACCCGTGCCCCTAGGGCTGCAGTAGGTTTCCCATCCCACTTCCTCATGTCCTCTCCGTGGTCACGCAGATAAAACCATAGGGTGCCCCGTGGTGTGTACCCTTTATATTCTCTCTCTTGAGCAAAAGAACGCTTACTTCTAATAGCCGAGATTCTGGTCCGTACAGGTGAGGAGTAGGACCTATCCTCTCTGAGTTGCTGGATCTCCCGGGACAGTTTCTCCACAGCCGAGACGATGGAGGAAGAAAGACTTTCCTCGTATTGCCGGAGTTGACTAGCCAATTCATCCACTGTTTGTTCCTCTCCATCTTTCCAGGTTATCACTGCCAATGAATTGGCGTATGACGATGGTGCGCTCCTTATAAACTTCCGCCACATGGGTCGTGTGCACTTGACTTTGTCTGGATCTTTGGGTAGTTGTTCATTGTTCAGGTCATCATAAATCACCTCCAGCACAGCTAATTCTCTCAGAAACTGGATACCCTTCTCCATGGTGGCCCACTTGCTTGGGCGACATATGACATCTTCCTTAAAGGGATACCTTTCCTTCACGCTTGACAGGAGTTGCCTCCAAAGGCTGAGGATACGTGTCCCTTTTCCAATTGCTTTGTCAATGCCCCCTTCCCTAGAAAGGGATCCCAGCTGCTTGGCTTCCCTACCCTCTAATTCCAGGCTACTGGCCCCATTATCCCAGCATCGGAGCAGCCAGGTGACAATATGCTCACCTGGACGGCGGCTGAAATCTTTTCGTATATCTCGCAGCTCACTCAGGGATAGAGATCGGGTGGTCACTGCCTCGTTTATGAGTTCTTCCTCTTCCTCCTCCCCGATCAGCGGCCGGCTTTCCTCCTCCCGTTCTCGTGATGGTCCTTCTCTAGGGTCATCTGTCTCGTATACGTCTTCCTCCGGTTCCCTTTTAGAAGAAGCTTCTTCCTCCCTTACTAAACGAGCTGACTTCCGCTTCCAAAATTTCTTCTTGTGTACAGGGGCGACTGATACCGGCACAGGCTCGTTCTTTGGTTCAGCCACAGGGCGTGTTGCTGGGGTTGGAGTGGCCGCAGTGCAAGTGCATGTCACCGGAGTCTGAGTGGCCGCAGGGCCTGTTGCCGGGGTTGGAGTGGCCGCAGTGCATGTCACCGGGGTTGGAGTGGCCGCAGTGCATGTTGCTGGGGTTGGAGTGGCCGCAGTACATGTCGCCGGGGTTGGAGTGGCCGCAGTGCAAGTGCATGTCACCGGAGTCTGAGTGGCCACAGGGCCTGTTGCCGGGGTTGGAGTGGCTGCAGTGCAAGTGCATGTCACCGGAGTCTGAGTGGCCGCAGGGCCTGTTGCCGGGGTTGGAGTGGCCACAGTGCAAGTGCATGTCACCGGAGTCTGAGTGGCCGCAGGGCCTGTCGCCGGGGTTGGAGTGGCCGCAGTGCATGTCGTCGGGGTTGGAGTGGCCGCAGTGCAAGTGCATGTCACCGGAGTCTGAGTGGCCGCAGGGCCTGTCGCCGGGGTTGGAGTGGCCGCAGGGCCTGTCGCTGGGGTCTGAGTGGCCGCAGAGCCTGTCGCCGGGGTTGGAGTGGCCGTAGTGCGTGTTGCCCGGGTTTGAGTGGCTGCACGGCATGTTGCCTGGGTCTGAGTGGCCGCAGTGCGTGTCGTTTTACTGTCAGAGCCAGAGACCTTCTCTTCCCTTTGAGGGTACTGAATGGTGTTGAACAGGGCTCAGTAGGCATGGGCCAGGCCCCAGCACGTTGCAATGATCTGCATCTCTCTGGAGTTGCCAGGGTGACAGCATACTTTTTCCAAATATTCTACTAACTTTTCAGGATTCTGCATTTGCTCAGGGGTGAAGTTCCAAAACACTGGGGGTGCCCATTGGCCTAGGTACTTGCCCATCTTGTCCCACACACCCTGCCACTCATAATTATTCAGCCTTGGGGCAGATCTCTGGATGATATTCTTAAATTGCTTACCAACTTTAGACAAAACCGAAACAATATTCCCAAGAAGTATTAATAGAAGTATCTTAACTGCCCAAGGATGCTCAAAATACTGAAAAATTACTGTAATGAAGGAGGAAACATCATAGAAGAAGGTAGTGACACTGCCATTCTGTATTTCCTCCGTAAAAAAACTCTCAGAAAAGTTACTGCAATTGCTAGCTGTCTCCACGATATGGTATCCATGGTACAGTAACGGCTTCATTGCGAAGTTTACATACCACAGAAACGTCAAGGTCAATGTTCTAAAAACAAACCTCACAAGCGAGACATTACTACTCACTGCAGACCACAGCAAACTGCAAAACCCAACACCAATCTTTAACATGTACAGCAGGAAAAAGAGCGCGATGCAGATTATACAAATCAATATCGAGAACAGAGAAACCAACATTGTGACCCTCGACTATTAACAGATATAAGTTCCTTAATACACTCCGGTTAATCTGTTATTATCTCAAACCCTTCGTGCCCCACGTTGGGCGCCAAAAAGGACTGTCGTGGTTTAATCTCAGTCAGCAATTAAGCACCACGCAGCCGCTCGCTCACCCCCCCCCACCCGGTGGGATGGGGGAGAGAATTGGAAGAGCACAAGTTAGAAAGACTCGTGGGTTGAGATAAAAACAGTTTAATAATTGAAATAAAATGATAATAATAATATGATAATAATAATAATAATAATACACAAAACAAGTGATGCACAGTACAATTGCTCACCACCCGCTGACCGATGCCCAGCCAGTCCCCGAGCAGCGGCCCCCCCGGCCAGCTTTCCCCAGTTGATGTACTGAGCATGACGTCCCATGGTATGGAATGTCCCTTTGGCCAGTTTGGCTGTGCCCCCTCCCAGCTTCTTGTGCACCTGCAGCCTTCTCAGTCAGTAGAGCATGGGAAGCTGAAAAGTCCTTGGCTAGTGTAACCATTACCTAGCAACAACTAAAACACCGGTGTGTTACCAACTTTGTTCTCATCCTAAATCCAAAACACTGTACCAGCTACTAGAAAGGAAATTAACTCTATCCCTGCCGAAACCAGGACAGGCTAATTTCATTTCCTCCGCAATTCCTCTCAAGTAGGCGTACCATTTTCTGACTGTAGGTTTTTGTGCAACTCCTTCTGGGGGAGCAGTCCCCTTTAGGATTGCTTCTAGCAAATTAAATGGTCCTCTGGTTTGCACAGGCTGTCCCTGGTGTATTTTCTCAACGTCTTTAACTGCTCGCACTAAAGATAAAAGTCCCTTTTCCAATTCGGAGTATCTCCGTTCTGCCTCTTTAAATCCAGGCGAGCTGAATAATAAAGGTCTCTCTGGTCCCTCGGGGCCGGTTTGGAATAGGTTACAGTAAGTACCGTGTTCAGCAAAACCCCCTTCGGCCATAATAGGGTCGCGAGGGTGTACTGGTCCCAATGACTGATATGTTTTTAATTCTTCAATCAGAGTTTTTATCGCCGCCTCAAGTTCTAATTTCCACTCCCAGGGTTTGCCCTTCCGTAAAAGCAAATATATTGGATGAGCAATGATAGAAAATCCAGATACATGCTTTCTCCAATATCCTAAAGTTCCCATCAACTGTTGTAACTCTTTCCTAGATTGGGGCATTTGCAGCTGTTCGATTTTTCTCAAGGTGTCTGGAGGAATCACCGCACTGCCCGCTATCCACCAAGTACCTAAAAACTTTACTCCTCTGCTTGGTCCCTGACATTTCTCAGGTGGAATCTCAACTTCTGCTTTACGTAGTGCTTGCCACACTGCTGCTGCCACTTCCTCCACCTTTTCAGGGAAAGTTCCTCCGATTAGAAGGTCATCTATATTTTGGTGCATCTTCATATCTTGAGGGAGTGAGACTGTCTGTAAAAGTTCAGCAAGTGCAGCGTGAGCTGAGTGGGTGAATGTTTATACCCCTGTGGGAGTCTGTTACAGGTGTATTGTATCCCCTCCCAAGTGAAAGCATTTTCTCTTTATCTTCCTCCTGCAAGGGGACCATAAAGATCATATCTTTCACATCTAGCACTGCCATCCGTGGGTGCGCGGCTGCCTGTAAGACGGCTGTTAAAGTTGCAATATTGGGTACTGCAGCCATTAGCGGAGCTGTGTTGGCATTTAAGCGCCGATAATCAAATGTCAGACGCCATCTCCCGTCCAGTTGTCGGACTGGCCAGACCGGTGAATTGTACAGGGTTCTGGAAACGATGTGCCATTTTTCCAAGTCTGCTATTCCATCAGAAATTCTGTTTTGGGCCGCAGCAGAAATCAGGTATTGCGGTACATTAGTAATTTTGAATCAGGGAGTGCAGGGGCTGTGGCAGAGTACACGCGCTGTAGTCTCCAGGGTTAGGGTCGCCCTTTGAACCCAAGGACCACACACTGCCATCTGGCAGGTGCCTACCTACCTGAGGTGGCCACCCTACCTGAGCATTGCCGGAGCCTGGGGAGACACCGGGAAGAGCCGGCGCCACCTTCACCGTCACCTCAGGGTCCCGCTGGTCTTCATCCCCCTGTAAAGAGCTGCACCGCAATCTTTTCCCGCAGAAGCCCCCACAGTCAGGGCAGGCGGGGGCCCCCCACTCCCCTGAGCCCTTGGGGGGGACAGGGGGCCCAGAAGGGCTCCGTATCCCCCGGCACTCACTCAGGGCACGGCCACATCCTCGGTGTTAGCAGGCTCAGGGCTGGGGCCAGGCTGGAAGGACGGGGTCGATTTCCACCGCAGGAGGGTCTGGAGGTGACACCACCATCAGCGGGGGGGCTGGGCCTGACCGCCCCCCCCGGACCCCTGAGCTGTCACCCACCTGCTGGGGAACCCACCCACGCCTGCAGGGGACAGGTGTGCGGAAGAATTCCTGGGGCTTGCTGGATGCCCCAAAATGCTATGGGGATGAGAGGGAAGAGTGAGACCGGGGTGTGGCGGGGTTGGAGCCAGGGAGAGGATCCAGGCGTCCGGGTGCCCCCCCCATACAAACCGCTGTCTGGGTGACGGGCACACGGCAGGCCAAGCCGACGTTGGAGGTGCTGGTGGCTCCAGAGGTCTCAATGCCTGCAGAGAGGGGGAGAAGGGGGGCCCTGAGCACCGGCATGGCCCCCCCCCGTAGTGGGAGAGTGGCCAGGAGGGGAGGGCACATGTACTTAGGGTGCCACCCTCTTTGGGGAGGGTCCCTGACAGCACAGCCCCACTCTCCTGGGTATGGAGGGAACAGGGTGGCAAGGCCTGGGCACCCCCAGTGGGTTGGGGGGGGGGACGGACACGCTGTGCCCCCTGGATCACTCCCGCACTCCCCCTGGCTGAGGGTGGGGCTGAGGTGGCATGCCGGGTGGGCACCCTGTGAGCCTGGAAGAGCTTGCCCCCTGCCCCCCTGGGCAGGACGGAGGTCAAGGTCAGCATGGCCGGGTCTGGCCTGAGGTCACTCTCTGGGGGGAAAAGGGGGACACAGTTGGGGGGGGCTCCTGCGCAGCTCCGCGGCGGGTGCCTGGGGACAGAGGGCTTAGAAATACAAAAACCTGAACTATCGGGAACAAAAACATTAATGTGCGAGAAAATAGAATATAAATATAAAATAGAATAATGAGACAGTTTTTACTTACGCTCACTGAGACAAGATACATTTAACATCAATTCACACTTAATAGCAGCAGTGAATGTCAGTCACTAAGAGCTTTGTAATGAAGAGCTTCAAAAGACTTGAAGACCCTTGCTGTAGCACAAAATTCTGGTGTTATACAGGCAAAACTACCTCTGTGCAGGACAGCGTCAAGTACCCAGCCTTGAACAACCACAATTTTTCCCTCAGATTCTTACCTAATCTGCCCTTCCACAGCATTACACCTCTAGCAGAAGTAAAAAGTCCACCTAACCCAACACTGTGTACGATTCACCAGTGAAATGATCTCTGCTGCCCCGCACTGAGGATCTTGTGCTAATAGATGTCCTTTTTGGAGACGGTGCACCACTTCTAAGAAGAAATGAACCATTCAAGATTTGGACGCAATTACAGAAATGCACACTCAAGTTTTCCCGAGTCAATTAGGGTGCGATAAACACGTGTAAGCTGTCAAAATGACACATTAGTTCAGCCACTTAACGCCTCTAACAGTATGCATGCACAAGAACTGAGAGAGAAGAGGCAACAGCCAGACAAAATACAAGACGAAGAAACGGGAGGAAAAAAAGCAGATGTGTGGCACATGGTTTGAATGAACGCCTGTATAAAACAGCGTTTCGCCCGTACTACGCAGAACCTTAGAGAACTCATGTTTCTGGTTTTCCGCGTAAGACTTCTAATAAGTCTTGCAGATCTGCTACAACAATCAGGTAAGTATTAGTACACTGCTGGTATTCAATGCCAAAATGCCTAATTCTCACTGGAATTGAAATATCGGTGAACGGGAAAATAACATCAGTTGTGTTAAAGGTAGGTTTTTCAGCACATGCATGGCTTGTATAAGCAATGACTGAAATCCCAGGAAAAAGTGTAACCCAATGAAGAATGAAAGGAATAAAATGGTGATAATTTTATTTCGTAATACACACACTGAAGATGATACAAAACCCAAGAGCATCAAATCTAAACACAATTTATCTTAAAAAAACGATGAAGCAAGACTTCCAGAGTTTAATGCATCACAACTCTCCTCAAAAAAAACCCAAACCCAAACAAAAACCCAACACCAAAAAAGTCTATTGAAGGGTGGGGATTTTATTTGATTATGTTAACTCCATCAAAGACTACAGAAAAGAAAATTGCCTCACAACACATTGTGCTGAGAAGCACACAGCAACTCCTCAGGAGTCATTATAAAACTTAAGAGTCTGATCCCAGTCAAGAAAGGCTTAGATTTTCTAATCTTACTTTTCAAAAGCAGTCTCAGGAAGCAATAGCAAAATAAATGAAGATACACTTTGCTCTGGGGAATATTCTAATGAGCAATCAGTTGCACAAAAGAATAATTTTAACCTAATGAGGTTTTCAAACGTTTTATTTTACCTCGGTTACACCCTCAAAAATAGTTCCTAGCAATTTAACCACTAAACAAAATGAAGGCTATTTGCAAATTACAGTGAAGATTAAACCTCAGTAGCCAGGGAATCGCGTCTGGTTATTATTTTCAAGGCAATCAGTAGCAAGGGATTTTAACTTCTCAGAAATAGCTATGCAGCTGACAGTTTAACTTCATTGACAAAGAATTTAAGAAGCACGAAATAAGACTCTGAAAAACACATGTGAGAAGTCATTTTCAAATCCTCATCCTCCCTAGTCTATGCTACATCACCCTTAGAAGAGTTACCACACACAAAAGAAAGTTTTCTCTCCAACTTCTCCTTCAGCTACAATTTGGTAAAGCTAATTGCTACTTAAATGTCCACTAATACAGTGAAGTTTAGCTTGTTTCCTTCCTGATTCATTCAACACCGATTTCAAGTTTGCTGGAATTGTTCTCAAATACTGTTTCATAAAGGGCTAGAAAATGTCCCTTTTGCCTAATACCTTCATTAAAATAAAGTCACATGGGAATCAAAAGCTGAGTGCTGTTAAGCTGTCATACGTAAGTATGCTAGAATCTCTGGTTCATCTCCATGACTAAGTTTGGTTTATTCCCGTTACAGAAGGCTACAAGAAATCACTGATGAAAAGGTGGCCTACTTTAGCATGGCCATTTAGGATATAAATTTGCCAGTACTGATCAGAAGACAGCTAAGCTTCTGAATTGCTTGCAAGAGTTACATGAAGGGGGTAAGTGTATATTGTGCAGGTGCACCACTGCAAATGCTTTGGAATTTTGCTAACGTGGAGGAAGTTCTAGTTTACTTGCCAAAGAAAAGGTAACAAGTGATAGCATGGGGAAAAAAAAAAAAAAAAAAATTAAAGCATAATTTCAGGGGGAACCATCACTCTTTGCAGATTCCATCCTGCTTCAAGTGCATCAGAGATCATTCACGCACACTTCCAGCTAAAAGCTGCTGAACTTTTTCTATTAGATTCAGTATAAATGAGTTACGCAGCACGCAACGTGGCCATTTAGAGAATCGCCGTAAGAAAAATGCAGGTGCTTTGCTAGTATTTTCTCAAAGTTACAAAGACATTAAAAGGTCCTCCACATCATTTATTTTGTTCAAGTCTTCTGTAAATGTCCGCTGCATGTGCTTTGTCCACTCAAAATCTAACAGCCTTTAACAGTTCAGACAATGACATTGAATATTTGGCATAAAAGTTTGAAAAAACGGTTGGGTTCCCCCCCCTCCTGCCCAGTGCTTAAGTCTCCCTTCCAATAGAGAAGGGCAGGAAATTTTATAGCAGAAAGTCAGTTTGGTGCCCGTTTTCCAATACAGCACAGTCTTCATTAGCTAGTGTAGTAACTGATGCATTTCTTCCACTATTCAGTGACCAGATAGTCTCGTCTTATGGTTAGGATTGTTGCCTACAGCACCACAGTTAGTCTCCGTTTTCTTATCCATTGCAGCAAATAAAACATATTCCAAGCAATATGTATTCTCTTTTGGAGAAGAAAGGCCAAGGAACGATAGCAGAAGTTATCCATGGAGGGATAGCAGAAGCTATCCAGAGGCTTCACTCTAGTCTAATAAATACGATCATTGAGCATTTTATTGCCATCGTGTCTTCCCAACCCTTGAAAGCTGCACATTTCATGTTTAAAACAATTATACTGCAACTTTTTCCACCAACTACGGAGCTACCTTCAAATTTTCCCTCTAATGCAGACATCGCAGATACTCTTTTAACAGGGAACGAAAGCCTCCTGCAAGAATCAAAGCTCATCTAAATCTCCTGCTAGAAAAGGTCAGCCTGAGATGCAAAGCTGAACATGTGACCATGTCCTTCTACCAAAGCAAAGGCCAGAACCAGGGAAGTTCTTCACTGACGGCTACAAAGAGAGACCAAGGGATAAGATTCCCAGAGTTTGTTGAGCAAGTAGCGATATCTCCAAGACAGTTTTCAAACTTAGTTTAGCAGAAATTGATACGCTTTGCGTAGTAGAACTATCGACACTGCACAACTTCAAGAGCTTGTTTCGCCTACACAAACTTTTCTTTACTGCTGATCTCAAGCCAAAGATATATCCACCTGACGGATGAATACAGAGGAGTAAAACCTACAAGAAATTAAGAACCTGGGCGTTTGTTTTGGTCCCACAACTTCCGAACCAGTGAAAAAGAGCAAGAGAGCAAAAACGGGAGAAGTGATTTCTCAAACAGGAGTTTCATTAGAAAAATCATGAAAAAAATGTACACGAAAAAACACAATTGCACAAGGAATAGGAGAATATTTTAGCTGCCTTTACATATCAAAAAAGAGGCTCTCTCATTTGAACAACTGGTTCCGCAAGTAGCATTGCCATGAAGCTTTTTACATATGCCATCAGGCTAAACTCCATCCTCTTTGAAAGTGTAAAAACACTTACTTCTTTTCCTCCAATGTCTAGCCACAGCTATAGGACAAGTTCAGAGGCAAAAAGGTTTTCAGATTCAAAAATAAGAACTATTAAAACTAGTTTTAACTAGTTTAAATAGATTTAACTATTTAAAATCATTTTAAAGTTCTCAAAAAGGAACTCTTTACTGCATTTGTAAAAAATTTAGCGTGCCATCATGTGCCAGAAGGTTAAGTAAGCATCAATATATCTGCAAATCACAGGGATCTCTGTATCAACACTAGAATACATAACGCTCTTCCAACCATTGCAAATCAGGTCTCCCACACACTAGGACACATCCTTCCAGGAAGACTGTTTTCCAGTCACCGGAAAATATAGACATAATCTCTATGAATCCAAATCAAACTTCTAAATAATTTTTAAAAGCAGGTGTGTACTGTTACTGATAAAGGCTATTAGATTTGTTTCTCGCTACATCAGGCAAAGGAAAGTAGCATGGGCTCCCAGCAAAACCAGGTGCTAGATCCTAGGAATAAGAGGTATATTATCACCTTCTATTGCTCTTCAGCAGAGGATTCTGGCCACTGTCAACAGAAGTAAGTAATCATTAAACTACTCTACTCATTAAACATTACCACAGTAAATTATCCCCATTTTTAAGATGCCACTAAAACTTACTCTACCGTGCTTCTGGCAGTATATGCCCATAGGGAAGGTATTTGTTCATAAAGGATCTCAAGCAGTGCTCTTTATACCGAAACGCGCATGTTGAAAGTCAATTAACTGTCTTTGAGGAAGAAGTAGCCAGCTCTGTGGACAAGGCAAGAGCAATCGACACTGCTCACCCCTTGACTTTAGCAAGGCTTTTGACCCATTCCCACACAGCATCCCCAAACCTCAAGAGGCGAGATACAGACTGGGTAGTGGGCCATAAGCTGTGTACCATAACCAGTTGAACAGCAGGTTCACAGCTACAGATAGCGTTCTCCAGATGAGAGAACCCCACACAAGAGGACAGGCTGCGGGACAACTGAGGGAAGAGCAATTCTGCCAAAAAGCAGCTGGGAGTCTTGGTGGACAACAGGAGCCGACAACAGGTGGACAACAACAGTGGACAACACACGGCACTGTGCCCTTGTGGCAGAGGTGGCCAACCACATCCTGGGCTGTAGCAGCAAGACAGGAACCAGGAGGCCAAGGCAAGCAACTGCTCCTCTGGATTTGGCACTTGTCAGACTGAGCCTGAAGTCCTGTGTCCAGGTCTGGGCTCCTCAGGACTACACACTGACATACTAGGGCAAGTCCAGTGGAGGGCCAACAACACAGTTAAAGGACTGGAGCACAGGAAGACAACCGGGTACTTACTTAAGTACTTTTCCTAGATGAAAACAGTTGCTAAATATGTTTAGGGCTGCCACTTTTACAAGAGTTATGTTCCATTATCTTTTGCTTTCTGGTTTGTTTTAGTGGTACCTTTTCCTCACCAATGAGGGTTATGAGATAACAAATTCAAACACCACCTGTAGTACCAATTTTATTTAACCTTGGCTTTTTCAAAAGGACAAAGCAGCCAGCTCTTATTTTTTACACTAGAAAAGCCGTCTATTCACCATACTGACCTGCAACACTACTAAACATAGAATTACATCAGTTGCTTGCTGACCTTTACCTTATCTACTGTATTGGGTTTACGTGGCAAGGTTTTGGTAGTGCAGGGGCTACAGGGGTGGCTTCTGTGAGAAGATGCCAGAAGCTGCCCCCATCTCTGACGGAGACAGTTCCAGCCAGCTCCAAGACGGACCTGCCGCTGGCCAAAGCTGAGCCCATCAGTGACGGTGGTAGTGCCTCTGTGGTAACATATTTAATAAGGGGTAAAAACTGCTGCGCAAGAGCAGCTGGGAGAGAAGAGCGAGAATACAGTCACCCTGCAGCTCATGGAGGACCCCACAGCGGAGCAGGTGGATGTGCCCTGAAGGAAGCTGCAGCCCATGGAGAGCCCACGCTGGAGCAGTCTGTTCCTGAAGGACTGCACGCCGTGGTAAGGACCCACGCTGGAGCAGTTTGTGAAGGACTGTCTCCCGTGGGTGGCACCCCAGGCTGGAGCAGGGGAAGAGCGTGAGGAGGAAGGAGCAGCAGAGACAACACATGATGAACTCACCGCAACCCCCTTTTCCCCTCCCCCTGCGCTGCTCGGTGGGAGGAGTTGGAGAAGTCAGGAGTGAATTGGAGCCTGGGAAGAAGGGCGGGGTAGGGGGAAGGTATTTTAAGATTTGTTCTTATTTCTCGTTATCCTACTCTGACTTTTGATTGGCAATAAATTAATTTAAATTTCCCCAAGTCAAGTCTATTTTGCCCATGACAGTAACCGCAGAGCGATCTCCCTGTCCCTATCTCGGCCCACGAGCCTTTCGTCGTATTTTCTCTCCCACTGTCCAGTGAGTAGGGGAAGCGATAGAGCAGCTTGGTGGGCACCTGGTGGCTAGCCAAGGTCAGCCCACCACATCTACAAGTTATTTTAGCACCTTGAATGATACCCTAACAAGTGTAATTTAGGAAGACTTAAATTCTATTTCATGATTAAGACACATTCTTAATAGCTTCCGTAAATAGCCTCTGCATCTGCGTGACAGGGGAAGGGAAATGAAAAATTAGGAACAGAAGGACACCACTGTTTCCTCTGTTGGCAGTGGATTTGCCTTGTGCTCCTGGCAGAGGAGGCTTCCTTCAGAAACCTGCTCAGCTCCTCACCAGTGGTCTGCCTTAGGAAAAGGAGCACAAGATGCTCTGAGGGGGTGCAAGAAGTTTCCCAGTAAAACAAAAGGGGACTGTTTATTCCTGATGAAGTGTACGCTGTAAGCCTTTCGAGAGCCTCCTAGAACAGGCAGGAGGAGTTTCCGTCTTGCAGAGCGGTGTGTGCTGTCTCTTGGCAGATCAGGCTTCAGGGGAGCAGGGCCTAGCCACCAGGGTGTTTCTTTGGCGTTTCCGTGGTTGCCCATGGCTTGCCAGCATGCATTTACATTCAGCGCTCCCTCCCTCCCTCTCTCCCTCCCTCCCTCCCTCCCTCTTTAGCCAGGCTGCATTTGTTTACCCAGTCTGCATTTGTCTGCCTTTATGCCAAGAAAAGGGCCAGTGCTAAGCCGGCTGCTAAAGAAATGCTGTTAGAGGGGAGACACACAACCCCCACCACCTTGCAGGCTGTTGAACGGTAGGGGTACAGGCTGAACGTTTTCTTGAGAGGGGGTGGAGAACAGTATTAGCACAAGTACCGATCGGATGGTGGGCAGGAGAAACAGGCGTTCGTTCTGTCCCTTCCATTTCCCAGGAATCCCTCGCCACCCCCACAGACGGGAAGTATGGCCATAGCTTTTGTTGCAACTCCTTCTCCTGTTCCGGAGTCAAGCTTGAGCCCTTCGTCCCTAACGAAACAGTGCCAATCGCTGCCGTGCCAAGTGCCCCACTGGTGCAGTTGGTGACAAGTCCACCACTGACTCAAGCTTGTGCAGGACCGAGCCAATCCTCACGCCAGGAACGCCAGGTCCAAGACCTGCACTCCCTCCTGCTGCTCTCGCGTCTGCTGCTGAAGTGCACGAGTACCGCCGGCTTCACCATCCTTTTCCTCCTTGCTGCTCCGCAGGAAAAGGAAAGCTCTGAAGACAGTGACCCTGGCGCTGCTTGTCGGTCTGGTCTCTTTCGGTGAGTCTCTGTAGAGCTCAGACCTGAGGATGGTGCTTTAGGAGGTCCCCAGGGCTCCACTCTGCCCTGCTCCGTTTCCCCTGCTGTGGCCAGAGGAGCCCAGCTAAGAGCAGAAAGTCCCCGACAGAGGTGTGCCAGTCCCCCCTGCTTCAGAGGAACGGGTGTGGGGGCCAGCAAGGGGTGGCCTGCCTTCCCCAGGAGGGCTAAGCCAGTTCTCTTAAGCCGTGGGAGAGGCGGTGGCTAGCCTCGCCTGCCCCAGGAGGTTGAGAAGCTTCTGCAGGACGAGGAGCATATTCCAGGGGAGGGAATGGCCATCTGTCGGGCTGTACGGCTGTCTGTACGGCTCCAGCCCGTACGCCATCATGACCTCTTTGAAAGACTACAAGAGGAGAGACAACTGTGGCACCTGGGAGAGACACGGAAAGGGCAGCGGGCAGCCCGAGGCGTAACCCAGCCTTAGACCAAGTTCTAAGTGTAAGGAGAGCTTTGGTGTATGTCTGACAGGTGTTTATCACGTGGGACAGCTTGGCGAAGAAAGCCTCCGGAGGACTGCAGCAGAATGCCGGGCCTACCTCTCCTCCTATGTTCGGCCTCTCCAAGAGCAGGTGACATTTATGTTTCTTCAGATCAAGACTGGTTCTGCCAGCGTAACTCCAGGGCATAAAGTGCCACTCATTAAAAGCCTGCGGCTAGGGCTAGGCACGGTAGCCACCCTGGCAGGTCATTCAGGTGAAGGTCAACTGGGCCGAACACCCGTGTCTCCGCAGTTCGTGGCGTTGCCCACAGCTGATAAAGAACAATTAGGCCGATTTGGCAGACTTGGGCCTGCACGGGTTTCAGCAGAGCACTGGCTTGCGTGTGAAGACTTGAGTCCTTGGGTTTTGATCGGTATTAGAGTCCTGCTGCCCCAGCCTTCAACGTGCCAACCACTGCAAAAATTCCTTTGCGGGCACGTAATTCGGCAAGCAGCTTCATAGCAATGGACCTTCTCAGGGTGGTATCGAGAAAGGACCTGTAATCAAGCCACCCTTGGAAGTGTAGCAGGAACCTGCCCGATAGTAGTCCAGCTGCCTAGGAAGACGGGAAACTGAAGGAATACGTAGAAGAGCTTGCACGCACCTCTTGACCTATCGCATGAATGCCTGGCAAAAGGTAGAAGGCTTTGTAGGAAAGGTGATGTTTAACTGGAAGCCGTGCCCAAGTCAAAGAGGGGAGGCTTTCTGGAAGAAGACAATGCCCAATGGGCATCTGTCTTGCCTGCCGGTCCACGGTGGTGTTTTCACAGTGTACGCTAGTGGAGCACCCGAGCACAAATAGGCATGGTGTCTGTAACTCTTTGTTTCCCGTGGCTGTACAGAGACTGTCGTTGTGCGCTGCCTTCCTTTCTGCAGAAGGCCTGTTTCTGTTTGGAGTGACTGTTCCCTTTATTGTCGTTCCAGGAGCGCTTGCACCTCCCTGGAGGGGACTGGAAGACTCAGGGGTAAGCACGATTTCCCCTTGACTAGACGGTTCTTTAGAGGAGCTCTGCCCCTCGGCCCCAGCAGGACGTTGTTTATGTCCTGTCTCACACAAACTTCACCTGGCACGGCTCCCTGAGCGTCTCCCATTGCCCTTTCTTCCCTTCTGCCAAACGGTCAGCTATAGCTCCCCACGTCCATTAGAGGACTGGGGCCACCCATCCGTCCACCCTTTCGCTTGGGCTGGGCTGTTCGCAGCTCCACCTTTCTAATGCCTGAGAAGGGGAATGGTAGCCTTCTCCGTCCTGCACCCGTTTCTCTCCCTTGGTGCTTGGGAGCAGCTGCTAGGAGACACCTCTGCGTTCTTCCATTGCTGGGCTGCCATAGAAAGCCCCTGCAAGCAGCATTGCCCCCTCGAAGGAGAGGAGAGGCCAAGGGAAAGAGAGTCTTCTCCAGTGTAGCAGCAGTTGCCCGTGAAGACCTTTGCAGGGGGGCAAGGTTCAAGGACTGAGGGCAGCCTTGGAACTGCCCCTGTCAAGCCGAGAGGGAGGGCAGAAGTGTATTTCTCGAGCAAGCAGAAGAGGCTAGCCGAGGCAAGGACCATGTTATGCTAAGAAAGGAGAAGAGGGAGCAGCAGGAGAGAGGTGGAGGAAAAAACGGAGGGCCGAGATACTGGCAAGCGAGCGCAGGAAAGGCAAGCAGGGCGGAGGGCTCCAAGACTGATCCAGGAGAGCTCTCCCTCCCCTGTCTGCCTTAGATCGTGTCTCACTAATCTGTCCCTCAGGCAGGGAAGGAAAAGGAAGGAAGTGGTGAGAGAGGGGCAGAGGAACGCTGCGGTCACTATTAACCAGCACCATTTGATGGGCCGTTGGAGAGGGGCGTGCTGTAGGCAAAACGCTGCTTCTGATCTGAGTGGGAAGGGAGGAGATTTTGGAGAGTGCCCCAGAGGACTGAGCAGTCCAAGGCTGTGGAGCAAGGGGAGAGAATTGAAGGAGCGGGGCAGGGTGATTCAGTAGGAGCAGTGTTGGGGGAGGGGAACAAAGAGCAAAACAGGGGAGAGCGCTGTTGCTGAGAAGCAGCATCTGGCAACGGCAACCGCTTTCCCTTGCTCTTGGTGTGTCTTGCAGCCTTCCCTGTTTATGTCTGAGCTGCACGCGTAGCAGGAATTGGGAGATTAGGCTGGGCAAACATACGCGGGATCGGCATGCTATGCCCCTGTTGGCTACCTCTTAACTCGCAGCAGCCTGCCTTGAGACATCTTTCAAAAGAAAAAACTGCGCACCTCTTGTTTCTGTTGGCATTTGCTATAGGAACTGCCCCCTGCCCCCCTTCAAATCTGCTCTGGCATGGCTTTGATGATACGTTGGCACTTGTACTAGGGAAAAAGATGGCTTTGGGCGTTTGAGAGCTTCAGCAGTTCCCCAAAATGTACCCAGGCAGCCGGGAAGCAGCTTCTCAGCCTGAAGCTCTGAGAACTTTGGAACAAACTCTCCCAACCGCTTCAGACGTGGTTACCCTGCCAGTCATCCAGAGCCAGGCTTCTGGCCTCGCTCACATTCCCACGGCGTCCGAGAGGCCAGCCACGACAGTTAGAGTCTCCCCGTTGCTCACTTCTTCTAGGCCAGCAGGGGACGAGTTAGGAGAAGCACTGAGCGAAACCCTGACCCTGCCAGAACAGCTACGCAAGCTCCAGGAAGAGCTTCATCACCTGCGCTGGAGCGTGAAGGATGTCGCCGAGCGTGCTCTCCAGGAAGCCCTGAAGCAGGCTAAGCTCCCAGGCTTTACCGGATGGGTAAGGGCACACTGCAGAAGGCTCTACTCAGAGGTTTCTTTCTTCCCTCCGGCATGTATCCTACTACAGTTCCCTGTCATAGCTAGCCAAAAGGCCGGTGCTGCTGGAACAAGTGCTGTGCATTGCCACACTTCCTTTTCCTGTTGCTCCACACTTCCTTCTGGGGGAAGAGAGAGCCGTGACGGGAACGACAGTTGTCTTAGGTGTACCTTCCTCTCCGTCCACATCTCGGGTCCTCCTCAAGGGAGGAGCGGAAGGAAAGAATGGTCTCAGCAGTCCAGAGTTACCCCAGTCCCATCTCAGGCCCAGAAGGCTTGTCTGTCCGTGCTGCCCGGCATGGGGCATCTCCACAGGAAAAGCCCGTTCCCGCAGCTTCAGCATTCAGAGCATTGGAGTGAGCAGCCCCTCCACTCTGATGCCCGTCAATCAGAGTAGAGCAAACTTGCGAGGTTTCCGGGCAATTCCGGCGTTCCTTACATCTGAGTTTAACCTTGTCCCAGTTCACCTTGGCTGGCCGGCCTTGCAGGGGAGCTGCTTGCCCCGTTCCTTTTCCTTCTAACAGGCGCTCTCCTTTGTGTTCCTTCCCAGGCTGTTCAAGACATCATCAATCAAGTCTTGGAGAAGCTGGAAGAAAACCAAGTCCCGATGCCTGATTATGCCCTCAAATCATCAGGTGCCGTGAGACTGTAGAAACCAAGCAGTTCCAAAGCGCTCCCTGTCCAGCTTGACAAGACCGGCATTTGAACGTGCCCAGTGGTAGGAGAGAAGGGGCGAGAAGTCAAGGGCCACCTCATGCCCTGAAAATGTACCCGCTGACAGGCTCTGTAAGGGGCCGGAGCGCATGTGAAGAGCAGAAAGCCTAGTTCGCATTCTTGTCGTCTTCCACGGCCCCTAGCGACAGTTTGACGAGTCCCTGCTGGGTGTTCCAGAGGGATCATGCCAGTAAGAAAGAGGGGAAACCCACTGTCGGAGGTGGAAGACTACTCAGAAGCCTTTTTCAAATCAACAGTGCAGTATTCCTCCTGACACTGCTCGATGATCGTGCTCGTGTTTTAATTTCCAGGGGCTGCTGTCATTCATTCAAGGACTTCTCCCTCCTTCCGGAATACGAAAGGAAAAGTCTTTTTGTATTCCCTGCCGGTGCTGGATTACGTGAGGTCTCCTGATCTTCTTCTTGAGGTAGGAGCAGCAAGAAAGAGAAAAAGAAAGGTGGGGGGGAGGAACCAAACACGCTGCTGAGAGTTGCCTTTACCCTTGTCTTTGCTCCTCGAAGCTTTCTTTTCCTGCCTCCTCCTTGCATGGACCTACTCGCCTCCTGGGTCTCCCTGCTGAGTCTTTCCTCTCCCGGAGTGCCCCAGGTTGTCCGCGCAAGCTTCCAACAGGCTAGCCTCGTCCTGCAGTCTCTGTCTTGCCAGTCACCGTGAAAACTGTCAGCATGGCACGGAAGGAGAATGGAAAAGGGGCCTGCAGAGGTCTGGGGTGTGAGCTCGCCGGGGCTCCTAGGGAGCACAAGCGGGCGCTGAGAGCCTGCACTGCTGGAGGGCCCCACGTTGTGCTTGCAAGCCGGGTCCGACCGAAGGCATTGGCTGCGGTTCACAGCAGAGCTGATTGGCCAAATCAGCTCTTCGTCCTCTGATGCTCACGGCAAGAATGAGAGCCAGGGCACCCTTCTCCACGTGAACGTAGTTTCTTCTTCTCCTTTCAGCCTGAAAATCATCCGGGAAACTGCTGGCCCTTCCCAGGAAGTCGGGGACACGTCTTCATCAAGCTGCCTGTGCCAATCATTCCCAGAGCCGTCACCATGGACCATGTTTCAGGGACAGCGTTCCATGGGGAGAGTATCTCCAGAGCTCCAAAGGACTTTGCCGTCTACGTAAGTGATTCCTCTAGAGTCGGGGGCGGGGGGTTGCATAGCATTCGTAAGCGGGGGGTGAATACGGGTCAAAGAGTCCAGCGGCCTGCGGCTTCCTCCTGGCTCCCAGGAGAAACAAGCTCCTTGGAGTTGTATTCCTCTTTTATCCAATGTACCGCTCAAAAGGCAGCTTCTGGGGCAAGATGGAGCTCCAGGAGCCACAGGGAAAAGGAGCTGGCCCAGTGCGCGGTCCTAGACCTTCTTGGCTTCCAATCCCAGCGGGCATTTGTGATCCTCAGGTTACCCCCCTCTCACTGGGAACGTCTGCTGCTTTTCCGACTGGCAGCTTAGACTCGTTGAGTCGGCAAGTGTGGCACGCTACCTAGCTGCAGCTTCTCGTCTTCTCCTTGTGCTCATCTTCCTTGGACTACGGAGCTGAAATAATCCAGTACTTCACCGACCGAAGTCAAGTCTCCCCACGGTGTACCAAGCGCTCTTGTTTTCTCCACCCCCGTCTTTCTCTAGGGCATGAAGGAAGAACATGAGGAGCAGGGAACATTCCTGGGACAGTTCACTTTCCTGGCAGCGCTGAATCCCACTCAGACCTTCCAGCTGAAGGTACGGGGACCAAGAGGGAGGAGAACTCTAGGAGAGGAGGGGAGATGCGCTTGGCTGGGGAGAAGCTTCCCTGCCAGGGGGCTAGAGGCAGCCCTCTCCTTGAGTGTGTGCCACGCTGGCCTTTCTTCTGCTGTAACTTCCCAACGGCGTATGCCTGGACTGCCGCTCTTCTTCTCTTTCCTTTTGGGTTTAAGCTCTAGCGCTTACAACCGCCGCCGTTGAAGCTGAAATCAGCTTGACTGTCTGGACTCCAGGTGCATACAAGTGGCCACATCCCGTAGTATGCACTACTACCGGCCTGCTAGTTAAAGACGAGAAATACTGGGCTTTCTGAGGATTCCGTTGTTGCTGGTAGCGAGTAGTGACAGGGAGGCCATTCGGTTTCAGTGGCTTCCTAGAGAAGGCGACGAGACATGATACTAACACCACTGGGTCTTCTGACTGTGGAAGCATGTGCCTCAAAGCAGGCGAGAAGAACTTGCCAATGTATTTGCTGAAGCTTCTGGTAGCTGCTTCTTCCTTTACTGTTCTTATGGCCAACTGAGGTAGAGCAGGATAAGAACGTCTTGACCACCATAGGTCAAAAGACCTCGCAGGGCAGCCGGAAGTAAGCTGTTGAATGAGTCCGTCGCTGCGGCACTGCTCTGTCAGTAGTCAAAGGCCAGAGAGGAAAAGGCAACTCGTTTCTTCTTGTCATTTCAGGAGGAGCTCTCTGGGTTCGTGAATTACCTAAGGCTGCAAGTGCTGAGCAACTGGGGCCACCCGGACTACACCTGCCTGTATCGATTCAGGGTGCACGGTGATCCTCCCAAAGACGGGGGAAAGGTCTCAGTTTCACCTGGCAATAAATTCCATTAATTTTCACCAGGTCGAGTTCGAGTCTGTTTTGCCTGTGACGCTAACTGGTAAGAGAGCTCCCTGTCCTCCTCGCGACCCACGAGCTTATCGGAGGCTTCGCCGGAGGAAGAGGTGATGGAAAAGAGGACTGAGAACCGTCTCCGACAGATACCTTCATTGTTAATTCTAATCGAAGGCTGAACACATGTGCGGTTAAAGTACCACCGGCTGATAACCGGAAGACAGACTGAGAAGCAGGAATGCACTGTAAGAGTTTGGGTGCCCAGAACTGCGTAAGATGGGCTACCCACTCAAGACGGGGTAACTTAGAGTTCCGTATGTCCTGCCGAACTCAAGGCCCCTTTCCTAGAGGGGAACTCTGGCTCAAGCTGCCTCTGAATGGCCGTCGAGGGGCCTCAGCTGCTCCTGCTGGGCGTGCTGCGTTCCCAGGGCGGCGACACTCCCCCATGGCCTGCCGGGGGGATGTGCGTGTGTCCTCTCATAAACCTGGCTCTCAGCCAACACAGCACCCACTCTGGCAGAGCCATTTCTTTGTACAGTCTAGCTCTGGCCTTTTTTCATCTGTGATTGGGCAGGCTTCCTTTTCTCCTTTTGGGGATAAGGTAGCATGCTTTTGCCAAGTCTGCTAGTCGCTTGTTCGCGGAGAAAAGCAAAACCTAAGGTGTCTGTTATCGGGGAAGAGGGGCAGACTCCAGCCTCTGAAGAGAGCGTGTAGCAGCAAACATGCTCATAGTCGAGTACGCTCCTTTCCTCTCCTCTAAACACGTCTGCTGTCCCCTGGAATGGAGAGCGCGGTGCCTATGGCAACAACGAGAAATGAGAGTGCAAGGCACCCGCCACTTGTGCCCCTATGGCCCCTTGCCTTTCTCAGGCTGCAAGAAAAGAACCACCGACATGAACGTGAGCCCCCACGAGAGGAACGCTGAATGTACTTGGTGCCTGACTTCAGTCACCTCAGGCGGCCTTCCTCGTACAGAGGGTCAAAAGCAGCGGCTAGGAAAGGTTTCTTGTAGCTCCCAAACCTGTTACTCTCCAGTGGGAATTCAAAGAGCTGACCCCTTGGTAGGAGACGTTCTGGTTTTGTAGGATTTCTTCCCTTGCGGAGAGGAGTGCAAAACCTGCTCCCTGGCAGGTTGGACTTTGCCTCCAAACGTGGCGCTGCCTTTTCTGTTGTGACATCTCCCACCGCCGTTGATGTCACAAAGCGTCGTCGGTGCTGAGGTAGACACAGCAGGGCATAAGATCGGGGTTGTCCCCGCGCCTTTGTCACTCTCGGTCTTGAGGGAACGGAGGTCGCAGAGTTTTTGGCTCGCTCCCGAGCAAGCAGGAGGCCTGGTGCCCGCACCTGAGCGGACATGGAGAGACAGCCACGGAAGGCCCACGATCTGAACGGGTATGTTTGAAAAATCCTCCTCTCCTTTCCCCAAGTGTATTTTCCACCTCACCAGCTGGGGTGGGTGGGGGGTGGACAGCGGAAGAACACGAGGGCAGCCTGAGAGCTCGGTCTGGAGGTGGTGGAAGGCAGCAGCAGTCTCTTCAGTCTCTTCACGAACGCCGGGACTAGGCCTAGAAAGCCTTTTGCCTCTGCAAAATGAGGGACGAGTCCATTTTGGATCGCACGGAGGGAGTCCCAAACGGTTGCCCAGATACATCCTGCCGCAGTAATTGCGAGAGCTCAGCACAGTCCTGTACTGCGCTCTGCAGGATGGGTTATGTCCCTGAGCTTTCTTGGTTTTCCTTCCGACGCGAACCAGAAGGACACCACTGTTTCTTCTGTTGGCAGTGGATTTGCCTTGTGCTCCTGGCAGAGGAGGCTTCCTTCAGAAACCTGCTCAGCTCCTCACCAGTGGTCTGCCTTAGGAAAAGGAGCACAAGATGCTCTGAGGGGGTGCAAGAAGTTTCCCAGTAAAACAAAAGGGGACTGTTTATTCCTGATGAAGTGTACGCTGTAAGCCTTTCGAGAGCCTCCTAGAACAGGCAGGAGGAGTTTCCGTCTTGCAGAGCGGTGTGTGCTGTCTCTTGGCAGATCAGGCTTCAGGGGAGCAGGGCCTAGCCACCAGGGTGTTTCTTTGGCGTTTCCGTGGTTGCCCATGGCTTGCCAGCATGCATTTACATTCAGCGCTCCCTCCCTCCCTCCCTCCCTCTTTAGCCAGGCTGCATTTGTTTACCCAGTCTGCATTTGTCTGCCTTTATGCCAAGAAAAGGGCCAGTGTTAAGACCTATCCTCTTTAGGTTGCTGGACCTCCTGGACTGTTTCTCCACAGCTGAGATGAGGGAGGAAGAGAGACTTTCTTCATATTGTCGGAGTTGGCCAGCCAATTCATCCACCGTTTGCCCCTCTCCATCTTTCCAGGTCACTACTGCCAATAAGTTGGCATATGACGATGGTGCACTCCGTACAAACTTCCGCCACATGGGTCACGTGCACTTGACTTCATCTGGATCTTTGGATAGCTGCTTGTTGTCTTGGTCATCAGAAATCACCGCCGGCACGGCTAATTCCCTCAGGTACTGGATACCGCTCTCCATGGTGGTCCACTTGCCTGGGTGATATATAATATCTTCCTTGAAGGGATACCTTTCCTTCACGCTTGATAGGAGTCGCCTCCAGAGGCTGAAGGCTTGTGCCCCTTTTCCAATTGCTTTGTCAATGCCCCCTTCCCTAGAAAGGGATCCCAGCTGCTTGGCTTCTTTACCCTCTAATTCCAGGCTACTGGCCCCATTATCCCAGCATCGGAGCAACCAGGTGACAATATGCTCGCCTGGACAACGGCTGAAATCTTTTCGTATATCTCGCAGCTCACTCAGGGATAGAGATTGGGTGGTTACTGCCTCGTTTATGAGTTCTTCCTCTTCCTCCTCCCCGAGCCACGGCCACCTCTCGTCCTTCTGCTCCTGTGATGGCCCTACTTCGGGGTAGTCTGCCTTGCCTACTTCTTCCTCCTGCTCCCTCTCAGAAGAAGCTTCTTCATCCCTTACTAAACGAGCTGACTTCCACTTCCAATATTTCTTCTTCTGCATAGGGGTGACTGATACCGGCACGGGTTAGTTCTTTGGTTCAGCCGCAGTGCCTGCCTCTGGGCTTAGAGTGGCCGCAGGGCCTGTCGCCAGGGTTGGAGTAACCGCAGGGCCTGTCGCCAGGGTTGGAGTAGCCACAGTGCCTGTCATTTTGTCGTCAGATCCAGAGACCTTCTCTTCCCCTTGAGGGTACTGAATAGCGTTGAACAGGGCTTGGTAGGCATGGGCCAGGCCCCAGCATGTTGCAGTGATCTCCGTCTCTCTCTGGAGTTGCCAGGGTGACAGCATATTTTTTTCCAAATACTTTACTAGTTTTTCAGGATTCTGCACTTGTTCAGGAGTGAAGTTCCAAACCACTGGAGGTGCCCACTGTCCTAGGTACTTGCCCATCCTATCCCACACACCCTGCCGCTCATAACTCTCCAGCCTCGGGGCAGATCTGGGGGTGATTTTTTTTTTTTAAATAGCAGTTTAACCCTAAACAAGACCTGAAGCACATTCAGGAGACACAGCAATAGGAGCATGCTGGCTTGGACATCCCAGGGATATTAAGAATTCTCGAGAACTGGTGTAACTAGCCTGAAGGAGAAAGGGAGGGTGAAAGAACAGGGGAAAGCATCTCCCCCCCTCCCCCCCGTCTTCTCCGTAGATTTGTTCTCCAAGGAGGAAAGGTGAAGAGCATCATTATTAATAATTTCCGAGAGATGGCGCCTGAGGGACAGAGAGGACGGCAATACCAACTACAAATACCAACTTAGTCTTTTTACCAGTAATATTGTTGTATCATAAGCCGATGTTACACAGTACAGCACAATGGTAATCCTGACCCATCTCCCAGAAGTGATAAACAGCACCGCAGGGAATGCATACTGCAAGGAAGGATTCACATAACACAACCATGCAAACAAATAAAAGAACACTGTGACCAGTGACTATAAAATGCTTATAACAAATCTGTTTTAACACGCTCTGGTCAGATCTGTCGTTATTTTAGCCCCACAGCGAGAGAGAAAAGGAAAAAACGAGGGAAAGAAAAAAAACAAGTGATGCAACCGCTCACCACCCACCGACCAATGCCCAGTCAGTCCCCAAGCAGCAATCGCCGCCCCCTCGGTCAACTCCCCCCAGCTTATATACTGAGCATGACGTCATATGGTATGGAATATCCCTTTGGCCAGTTTGGGTCAGCTGTCCTGGCTGTGCCCCCTCCCAGCTTCTTGTGCACCTCCTCGTGGGAAGCTGAAAAGTCCTTGACTTAGTATAAACACTGCTTTAGTAACAACTAAAACACCAGTGTGTTATCACATTATTCTCATGCTAAATCCAAAACACAGCACTATACCAGCTACTAGGAAGAAAATTAACTCCATCCCAGCCAAAACCAGGACACCTAACTTTTATTTTCCTAATTTTAGTCAACTCATCCACCTTTTGGTTCCAGTTTGTGGCTGGTTTATTGTCCTTGGTGTGAGCTTTCACCCATCCCATCCTGAACGGTGTCTTTCTGGCTATATTTGGTAATAGTTGCCAATCTCAAGTTCTCCAGACTGGAGATCTGTTTACTTCCCAGTTCAGGGTTTCCCATTGACGGAGCCATTGTGTGGCGCCGGCCCACACAGCATAGGAGTCTATTTATATGGTTTTTGCTCCATTCTGTGCTGCTAAAACAACTGCTCTTAATTCTCCTACTTGTGCACTGCCTGCACCACCTTCTATTTTTTGTTTGCCGGTGGTAATGTTTAATGTAGTAGCCTTGTACTGCCCTTTACCGCTTACCCTTTTTGCTGAGGCATCATCGGTGAACCAAATGTCTTCTGTTGGTGTTCCCTCGGTGAGGGGAGGTGCATTCAAAATTGGCGAGGGCTTAAAAGGCTGTTGTAACGCTAATGCATCTGCATTTCTAGGCATCTGTAATTTGGAAACTTTAGTATGTCCTTCGGCTTGTCGTGGTTTAATCTCAGTCAGCAATTAAGCACCACGCAGCCGCTCGCTCACTCCCCCCCACCCGGTGGGATGGGGGAGAGAATTGGAAGAGCACAAGTTAGAAAGACTCGTGGGTTGAGATAAAAACAGTTTAATAATTGAAATAAAATGATAATAATAATAAGATAATAATAATAATAATACACAAAACAAGTGATGCACAGTACAATTGCTCACCACCCGCTGACCGATGCCCAGCCAGTCCCCGAGCAGCGGCCCCCCCGGCCAGCTTTCCCCAGTTGATGTACTGAGCATGACGTCCCATGGTATGGAATGTCCCTTTGGCCAGTTTGGCTGTGCCCCCTCCCAGCTTCTTGTGCACCTGCAGCCTTCTCAGTCAGTAGAGCATGGGAAGCTGAAAAGTCCTTGGCTAGTGTAAGCATTACGTAGCAACAACTAAAACACCGGTGTGTTATCAACTTTGTTCTCATCCTAAATCCAAAACACTGTACCAGCTACTAGAAAGGAAATTAACTCTATCCCTGCCGAAACCAGGACAATATCCACCCCTTATTCTATACCATTTGCATCATGCTCAAGTCTCACATTTTCCAGTACATTTTCATTAATCACCACCCCCTTTTATATATATATATACACACATACACAGATATCATTCCCTTCATCTGTGGGCCATCCCTCTAAAATGTTCGGTGAGTTCATTTAGTCCATGACTTCAGGCTCCATCTGTCATAATAATCTTTCAGGGCAGGAAAAATGGAGATGGTATGTGGTGTTGGATTGTTTTGATTGTTTTGGTGTTTTGATTGTTGAAGTCAGTTCTGGTACCATCATCACTGTGCTTTGCTTGGTTTCACTGAAGTTATTCTTCATTACTCTGGGTGATTCTTATTATAATAACATTAGTATGGCATATAATATTATTAGTATTATTAGTATATCTGTGTATTATTAGTATAACTATTATAACTATAATTAGTACTTAACATCACATAATTCAGATCATTGGCTATTCTCACCCAAAATCAAATCCCCTTGAGGCACACATCGGACTTCCCCATCCTTCCGCATTATCCACCAAGTGCACCCAGGTCCTTGAGCAAAAGCAATCCCACGGATGGGTCTGCCTCTGCCCGAGGCAGGAATAACCCAGACTGTCTTCCCCAGCATTTTTTTTATGTGCACTACAGGGACTTTATTCCCATCTACAGTACGTAAAAGTTCTGACTGGGCAGGGCCTGCTCGGTTGGCAGATCCCCCGAGTGTTGACTAACCAGGTGGCCTTTGCTAAATGCGTATCCCAATGTTTAAACGTCCCACCACCCATTGCTCTCAGCGTAGTCTTTAACAGTCCATTGTATCGTTCAATTTTCCCAGAAGCTGGTGCATGATAGGGGATGTGATACACCCACTCAATGCCGTGCTCTTTGGCCCAGGTGTCTATGAGGTTGTTTCGGAAATGAGTCCCATTGTCTGACTCAATTCTTTCTGGGGTGCCATGTCGCCATAGGACTTGCTTTTCAAGGCCCAGGATAGTGTTCCGGGCAGTGGCATGGGGCACGGGATATGTTTCCAGCCATCCGGTGGTTGCCTCCACCATTGTAAGCACGTGGCGCTTGCCTTGGCGGGTTTGTGGGAGTGTGATATAATCGATCTGCCAGGCCTCCCCATATTTATATTTCAACCATCGTCCTCCATACCAAAAAGGCTTTAACCGCTTGGCTTGCTTGATTGCAGCACATGTTTCGCATTCATGGATAACCTGGGCTATAGTGTCCATGGTCAAGTCCACCCCTCGATCACGAGCCCATCTGTATGTTGCATCTCTTCCTTGGTGACCTGAGGTGTCATGGGCCCACCGAGCTAGAAATAATTCACCCTTATGTTGCCAGTCCAGATCCACCTGAGCCACTTCAATCTTAGCAGCCTGATCCACCTGCTGGTTGTTTTGATGTTCTTCAGTGGCCCGACTCTTGGGTACGTGAGCATCTACGTGACGGACTTTTACAACCAGGTTCTCCACCCGGGCAGCAATATCTTGCCACAATGCGGCAGCCCAGATGGGTTTGCCTCTGCGCTGCCAGTTGCTCTGCTTCCATTGCTGCAACCACCCCCACAGGGCATTTGCCACCATCCATGAGTCAGTATAGAGATAGAGCACTGGCCACTTTTCTCGGTCAGCAATGTCTAAAGCCAGCTGGATGGCCTTTACTTCTGCAAATTGGCTTGATTCACCTTCTCCTTCAGCCGTTTCTACAACTTGTCGCATAGGACTCCATACAGCAGCTTTCCACCTCCGATGTTTTCCCACAAGACGACAGGACCCATCAGTGAACAGGGCATATTGCTTCTCATTTTCTGGTAGTTCATTATACATTGGGGCCTCTTCAGCACGCGTTACCTCCTCCTCTGGCAATATTCCAAAATCTTTGCCCTCTGGCCAATCCATGATCACTTCCAGAATTCCTGGGCGACTGGGGTTTCCTATTCGAGCCCATTGTGTGATTAGTGCGACCCACTTACTCCATGTAGCATCAGTTGCATGATGTGTACAGGGGACCCTCCCTCTGAACATCCAGCCCAGCACTGGCAGTCGGGGTGCCAGGAGGAGCTGTGCTTCAGTGCCGATCACTTCTGAAGCAGCTCGAACCCCTTCATATGCTGCTAATATCTCTTTTTCAGTTGGAGTATAGCGGGCCTCGGATCCTCTGTATCCCCGACTCCAAAACCCTAGGGGTCGACCTCGAGTCTCCCCTGGTGCTTTCTGCCAGAGGCTCCAGGTAGGGCCATTCTCCCCGGCTGCGGTATAGAGCACATTTTTTACATCTTGCCCTGCCCGGACTGGCCCCAGGGCTACTGCATGAACTATCTCCCATTTAATTTGTTCAAAAGCTTGTTGTTGCTCAGGGCCCCATTTGAAATCGTTCTTCTTCCGGGTCACTTGATAGAGAGGGTTTACAATCAGACTGTAATTTGGAATGTGCATTCTCCAAAAACCCACGACGCCTAAGAAAGCTTGTGGTTTTTTTTGCTAGTTGGTGGAGACATGGCTGTTATTTTGTTGATCACATCTATTGGGATCTGACGACGTCCATCTTGCCATTTTATTCCTAAAAACTGGATCTCCTGTGCAGGTCCCTTGACCTTACTTTGTTTTATGGCAAAACCGGCCTTCAGCAGGATTTGGACTATTTCCTTCCCTTTTTCAAAAACTTCTTCTGCTGTCTTGCCCCACACGATGATATCATCAATGTATTGCAGGTGTTCTGGAGCTCCACCCTGTTCTAATGCAGTCTGGATCAGTCCATGGCAAATGGTAGGGCTGTGTTTCCACCCCTGGGGCAGTCGGTTCCAGGTGTACTGAACGCCCCTCCAAGTGAAAGCAAACTGTGGCCTGCACTCCGCTGCCAAAGGGATTGAGAAAAACGCATTAGCAATATCAATTGTGGCATACCACTTGGCTGCCTTTGATTCCAATTCATATTGAAGTTCTAGCATGTGTGGCACAGCAGCACTCAGCGGTGGCGTGACTTCATTTAGGCCACGATAGTCTACTGTTAGTCTCCACTCTCCATTAGACTTCCTCACTGGCCATATGGGACTGTTAAAGGGTGCGCGGGTCTTGCTGATCACTCCTTGGCTCTCCAGTTGACGAATCAGCTCATGGATGGGAATCAGGGAGTCTCGGTTGGTGCGATATTGCCGCCGGTGCACTGTGGTGGTAGCAATTGGCACTTGTTGGTCTTCGACCTTCAGCAACCCCACAACAGAAGGGTCCTCCGAAAGACCAGGCAAGGTGGACAGCTGTTTAATCTCCTCCGTCTCCAAGGCAGCTATACCAAAAGCCCACCTGTACCCTTTTGGGTCCTTGAAATACCCTCTCCTGAGGTAGTCTATGCCAAGGATGCACGGAGCATCTGGGCCAGTCACAATGGGGTGCTTCTGCCACCCATTCCCAGTTAGACTCACTTCGGCTTCCAATACAGTTAGCTGTTGGGATCCCCCCGTCACCCCAGAAATATAGATGGGTTCTGTTCCTATATATCTTGATGGCATTAGGGTACACTGTGCACCGGTGTCTACCAGAGCCTTATACTTCTGTGGGTCTGATGTGCCAGGCCACCGAATCCACACAGTCCAGTAAACCCGGTTGTCCCTTTCCTCCCCCTGGCTGGAGGCAGGGCCCCTCTAATCCTCATCACAGTACTCGTTTCTCATTTCTTGTACGTATGAGTCAGAAGTTTCTTCATTAAGATCAAGAGTAAAATCAGCCCTTCTACTATGTCTGGGGAACTGCCCGCTGGAAACTGGAGCAGCAATTTTCCTGGAAGAACCTCTTTCTGTGATTGTTTTCCCTTGTAATTCACGTACCCGTGCCCCTAGGGCTGCAGTAGGTTTCCCATCCCACTTCCTCATGTCCTCTCCGTGGTCACGCAGATAAAACCATAGGGTGCCCCGTGGTGTGTACCCTTTATATTCTCTCTCTTGAGCAAAAGAACGCTTACTTCTAATAGCCGAGATTCTGGTCCGTACAGGTGAGGAGTAGGACCTATCCTCTCTGAGTTGCTGGATCTCCCGGGACAGTTTCTCCACAGCCGAGACGATGGAGGAAGAAAGACTTTCCTCGTATTGCCGGAGTTGACTAGCCAATTCATCCACTGTTTGTTCCTCTCCATCTTTCCAGGTTATCACTGCCAATGAATTGGCGTATGACGATGGTGCGCTCCTTATAAACTTCTGCCACATGGGTCGTGTGCACTTGACTTTGTCTGGATCTTTGGGTAGTTGTTCATTGTTCAGGTCATCATAAATCACCTCCAGCACAGCTAATTCTCTCAGAAACTGGATACCCTTCTCCATGGTGGCCCACTTGCTTGGGCGACATATGACATCTTCCTTAAAGGGATACCTTTCCTTCACGCTTGACAGGAGTTGCCTCCAAAGGCTGAGGATACGTGTCCCTTTTCCAATTGCTTTGTCAATGCCCCCTTCCCTAGAAAGGGATCCCAGCTGCTTGGCTTCCCTACCCTCTAATTCCAGGCTACTGGCCCCATTATCCCAGCATCGGAGCAGCCAGGTGACAATATGCTCACCTGGACGGCGGCTGAAATCTTTTCGTATATCTCGCAGCTCACTCAGGGATAGAGATCGGGTGGTCACTGCCTCGTTTATGAGTTCTTCCTCTTCCTCCTCCCCGATCAGCGGCCGGCTTTCCTCCTCCCGTTCTCGTGATGGTCCTTCTCTAGGGTCATCTGTCTCGTATACGTCTTCCTCCGGTTCCCTTTTAGAAGAAGCTTCTTCCTCCCTTACTAAACGAGCTGACTTCCGCTTCCAAAATTTCTTCTTGTGTACAGGGGCGACTGATACCGGCACAGGCTCGTTCTTTGGTTCAGCCACAGGGCGTGTTGCTGGGGTTGGAGTGGCCGCAGTGCAAGTGCATGTCACCGGAGTCTGAGTGGCCGCAGGGCCTGTTGCCGGGGTTGGAGTGGCCGCAGTGCATGTCACCGGGGTTGGAGTGGCCGCAGTGCATGTTGCTGGGGTTGGAGTGGCCGCAGTACATGTCGCCGGGGTTGGAGTGGCCGCAGTGCAAGTGCATGTCACCGGAGTCTGAGTGGCCACAGGGCCTGTTGCCGGGGTTGGAGTGGCCGCAGTGCAAGTGCATGTCACCGGAGTCTGAGTGGCCGCAGGGCCTGTTGCCGGGGTTGGAGTGGCCACAGTGCAAGTGCATGTCACCGGAGTCTGAGTGGCCGCAGGGCCTGTCGCCGGGGTTGGAGTGGCCGCAGTGCATGTCGTCGGGGTTGGAGTGGCCGCAGTGCAAGTGCATGTCACCGGAGTCTGAGTGGCCGCAGGGCCTGTCGCCGGGGTTGGAGTGGCCGCAGGGCCTGTCGCCGGGGTCTGAGTGGCCGCAGAGCCTGTCGCCGGGGTTGGAGTGGCCGTAGTGCGTGTTGCCCGGGTTTGAGTGGCTGCACGGCATGTTGCCTGGGTCTGAGTGGCCGCAGTGCGTGTCGTTTTACTGTCAGAGCCAGAGACCTTCTCTTCCCTTTGAGGGTACTGAATGGTGTTGAACAGGGCTCGGTAGGCATGGGCCAGGCCCCAGCACGTTGCAATGATCTGCATCTCTCTGGAGTTGCCAGGGTGACAGCATACTTTTTCCAAATATTCTACTAACTTTTCAGGATTCTGCATTTGCTCAGGGGTGAAGTTCCAAAACACTGGGGGTGCCCATTGGCCTAGGTACTTGCCCATCTTGTCCCACACACCCTGCCACTCATAATTATTCAGCCTTGGGGCAGATCTCTGGATGATATTCTTAAATTGCTTACCAACTTTAGACAAAACCGAAACAATATTCCCAAGAAGTATTAATAGAAGTATCTTAACTGCCCAAGGATGCTCAAAATACTGAAAAATTACTGTAATGAAGGAGGAAACATCATAGAAGAAGGTAGTGACACTGCCATTCTGTATTTCCTCCGTAAAAAAACTCTCAGAAAAGTTACTGCAATTGCTAGCTGTCTCCACGATATGGTATCCATGGTACAGTAACGGCTTCATTGCGAAGTTTACATACCACAGAAACGTCAAGGTCAATGTTCTAAAAACAAACCTCACAAGCGAGACATTACTACTCACTGCAGACCACAGCAAACTGCAAAACCCAACACCAATCTTTAACATGTACAGCAGGAAAAAGAGCGCGATGCAGATTATACAAATCAATATCGAGAACAGAGAAACCAACATTGTGACCCTCGACTATTAACAGATATAAGTTCCTTAATACACTCCGGTTAATCTGTTATTATCTCAAACCCTTCGTGCCCCACGTTGGGCGCCAAAAAGGACTGTCGTGGTTTAATCTCAGTCAGCAATTAAGCACCACGCAGCCGCTCGCTCACCCCCCCCCACCCGGTGGGATGGGGGAGAGAATTGGAAGAGCACAAGTTAGAAAGACTCGTGGGTTGAGATAAAAACAGTTTAATAATTGAAATAAAATGATAATAATAATATGATAATAATAATAATAATACACAAAACAAGTGATGCACAGTACAATTGCTCACCACCCGCTGACCGATGCCCAGCCAGTCCCCGAGCAGCGGCCCCCCCGGCCAGCTTTCCCCAGTTGATGTACTGAGCATGACGTCCCATGGTATGGAATGTCCCTTTGGCCAGTTTGGCTGTGCCCCCTCCCAGCTTCTTGTGCACCTGCAGCCTTCTCAGTCAGTAGAGCATGGGAAGCTGAAAAGTCCTTGGCTAGTGTAACCATTACCTAGCAACAACTAAAACACCGGTGTGTTACCAACTTTGTTCTCATCCTAAATCCAAAACACTGTACCAGCTACTAGAAAGGAAATTAACTCTATCCCTGCCGAAACCAGGACAGGCTAATTTCATTTCCTCCGCAATTCCTCTCAAGTAGGCGTACCATTTTCTGACTGTAGGTTTTTGTGCAACTCCTTCTGGGGGAGCAGTCCCCTTTAGGATTGCTTCTAGCAAATTAAATGGTCCTCTGGTTTGCACAGGCTGTCCCTGGTGTATTTTCTCAACGTCTTTAACTGCTCGCACTAAAGATAAAAGTCCCTTTTCCAATTCGGAGTATCTCCGTTCTGCCTCTTTAAATCCAGGCGAGCTGAATAATAAAGGTCTCTCTGGTCCCTCGGGGCCGGTTTGGAATAGGTTACAGTAAGTACCGTGTTCAGCAAAACCCCCTTCGGCCATAATAGGGTCGCGAGGGTGTACTGGTCCCAATGACTGATATGTTTTTAATTCTTCAATCAGAGTTTTTATCGCCGCCTCAAGTTCTAATTTCCACTCCCAGGGTTTGCCCTTCCGTAAAAGCAAATATATTGGATGAGCAATGATAGAAAATCCAGATACATGCTTTCTCCAATATCCTAAAGTTCCCATCAACTGTTGTAACTCTTTCCTAGATTGGGGCATTTGCAGCTGTTCGATTTTTCTCAAGGTGTCTGGAGGAATCACCGCACTGCCCGCTATCCACCAAGTACCTAAAAACTTTACTCCTCTGCTTGGTCCCTGACATTTCTCAGGTGGAATCTCAACTTCTGCTTTACGTAGTGCTTGCCACACTGCTGCTGCCACTTCCTCCACCTTTTCAGGGAAAGTTCCTCCGATTAGAAGGTCATCTATATTTTGGTGCATCTTCATATCTTGAGGGAGTGAGACTGTCTGTAAAAGTTCAGCAAGTGCAGCGTGAGCTGAGTGGGTGAATGTTTATACCCCTGTGGGAGTCTGTTACAGGTGTATTGTATCCCCTCCCAAGTGAAAGCATTTTCTCTTTATCTTCCTCCTGCAAGGGGACCATAAAGATCATATCTTTCACATCTAGCACTGCCATCCGTGGGTGCGCGGCTGCCTGTAAGACGGCTGTTAAAGTTGCAATATTGGGTACTGCAGCCATTAGCGGAGCTGTGTTGGCATTTAAGCGCCGATAATCAAATGTCAGACGCCATCTCCCGTCCAGTTGTCGGACTGGCCAGACCGGTGAATTGTACAGGGTTCTGGAAACGATGTGCCATTTTTCCAAGTCTGCTATTCCATCAGAAATTCTGTTTTGGGCCGCAGCAGAAATCAGGTATTGCGGTACATTAGTAATTTTGAATCAGGGAGTGCAGGGGCTGTGGCAGAGTACACGCGCTGTAGTCTCCAGGGTTAGGGTCGCCCTTTGAACCCAAGGACCACACACTGCCATCTGGCAGGTGCCTACCTACCTGAGGTGGCCACCCTACCTGAGCATTGCCGGAGCCTGGGGAGACACCGGGAAGAGCCGGCGCCACCTTCACCGTCACCTCAGGGTCCCGCTGGTCTTCATCCCCCTGTAAAGAGCTGCACCGCAATCTTTTCCCGCAGAAGCCCCCACAGTCAGGGCAGGCGGGGGCCCCCCACTCCCCTGAGCCCTTGGGGGGGACAGGGGGCCCAGAAGGGCTCCGTATCCCCCGGCACTCACTCAGGGCACGGCCACATCCTCGGTGTTAGCAGGCTCAGGGCTGGGGCCAGGCTGGAAGGACGGGGTCGATTTCCACCGCAGGAGGGTCTGGAGGTGACACCACCATCAGCGGGGGGGCTGGGCCTGACCGCCCCCCCCGGACCCCTGAGCTGTCACCCACCTGCTGGGGAACCCACCCACGCCTGCAGGGGACAGGTGTGCGGAAGAATTCCTGGGGCTTGCTGGATGCCCCAAAATGCTATGGGGATGAGAGGGAAGAGTGAGACCGGGGCGTGGCGGGGTTGGAGCCAGGGAGAGGATCCAGGCGTCCGGGTGCCCCCCCCATACAAACCGCTGTCTGGGTGACGGGCACACGGCAGGCCAAGCCGACGTTGGAGGTGCTGGTGGCTCCAGAGGTCTCAATGCCTGCAGAGAGGGGGAGAAGGGGGGCCCTGAGCACCGGCATGGCCCCCCCCCGTAGTGGGAGAGTGGCCAGGAGGGGAGGGCACATGTACTTAGGGTGCCACCCTCTTTGGGGAGGGTCCCTGACAGCACAGCCCCACTCTCCTGGGTATGGAGGGAACAGGGTGGCAAGGCCTGGGCACCCCCAGTGGGTTGGGGGGGGGGGGGGGGGGGGATGGGCGCTGTGCCCCCTGGATCACTCCCGCACTCCCCCTGGCTGAGGGTGGGGCTGAGGTGGCATGCCGGGTGGGCACCCTGTGGGCCTGGAAGAGCTTGCCCCCTGCCCCCCTGGGCAGGACGGAGGTCAAGGTCAGCATGGCCGGGTCTGGCCTGAGGTCACTCTCTGGGGGGAAAAGGGGGACACAGTTGGGGGGGGCTCCTGCGCAGCTCCGCGGCGGGTGCCTGGGGACAGAGGGCTTAGAAATACAAAAACCTGAACTATCGGGAACAAAAACATTAATGTGCGAGAAAATAGAATATAAATATAAAATAGAATAATGAGACAGTTTTTACTTACGCTCACTGAGACAAGATACATTTAACATCAATTCACACTTAATAGCAGCAGTGAATGTCAGTCACTAAGAGCTTTGTAATGAAGAGCTTCAAAAGACTTGAAGACCCTTGCTGTAGCACAAAATTCTGGTGTTATACAGGCAAAACTACCTCTGTGCAGGACAGCGTCAAGTACCCAGCCTTGAACAACCACAATTTTTCCCTCAGATTCTTACCTAATCTGCCCTTCCACAGCATTACACCTCTAGCAGAAGTAAAAAGTCCACCTAACCCAACACTGTGTACGATTCACCAGTGAAATGATCTCTGCTGCCCCGCACTGAGGATCTTGTGCTAATAGATGTCCTTTTTGGAGACGGTGCACCACTTCTAAGAAGAAATGAACCATTCAAGATTTGGACGCAATTACAGAAATGCACACTCAAGTTTTCCCGAGTCAATTAGGGTGCGATAAACACGTGTAAGCTGTCAAAATGACACATTAGTTCAGCCACTTAACGCCTCTAACAGTATGCATGCACAAGAACTGAGAGAGAAGAGGCGACAGCCAGACAAAATACAAGACGAAGAAACGGGAGGAAAAAAAGCAGATGTGTGGCACATGGTTTGAATGAACGCCTGTATAAAACAGCGTTTCGCCCGTACTACGCAGAACCTTAGAGAACTCATGTTTCTGGTTTTCCGCGTAAGACTTCTAATAAGTCTTGCAGATCAGCTACAACAATCAGTTAAGTATTAGTACACTGCTGGTATCCAATGCCAAAATGCCTAATTCTCACTGGAATTGAAATATCGGTGAACGGGAAAATAACATCAGTTGTGTTAAAGGTAGGTTTTTCAGCACATGCATGGCTTGTATAAGCAATGACTGAAATCCCAGGAAAAAGTGTAACCCAATGAAGAATGAAAGGAATAAAATGGTGATAATTTTATTTCGTAATACACACACTGAAGATGATACAAAACCCAAGAGCATCAAATCTAAACACAATTTATCTTAAAAAAACGATGAAGCAAGACTTCCAGAGTTTAATGCATCACAACTCTCCTCAAAAAAAACCCAAACCCAAACAAAAACCCAACACCAAAAAAGTCTATTGAAGGGTGGGGATTTTATTTGATTATGTTAACTCCATCAAAGACTACAGAAAAGAAAATTGCCTCACAACACATTGTGCTGAGAAGCACACAGCAACTCCTCAGGAGTCATTATAAAACTTAAGAGTCTGATCCCAGTCAAGAAAGGCTTAGATTTTCTAATCTTACTTTTCAAAAGCAGTCTCAGGAAGCAATAGCAAAATAAATGAAGATACACTTTGCTCTGGGGAATATTCTAATGAGCAATCAGTTGCACAAAAGAATAATTTTAACCTAATGAGGTTTTCAAACGTTTTATTTTACCTCGGTTACACCCTCAAAAATAGTTCCTAGCAATTTAACCACTAAACAAAATGAAGGCTATTTGCAAATTACAGTGAAGATTAAACCTCAGTAGCCAGGGAATCGCGTCTGGTTATTATTTTCAAGGCAATCAGTAGCAAGGGATTTTAACTTCTCAGAAATAGCTATGCAGCTGACAGTTTAACTTCATTGACAAAGAATTTAAGAAGCACGAAATAAGACTCTGAAAAACACATGTGAGAAGTCATTTTCAAATCCTCATCCTCCCTAGTCTATGCTACATCACCCTTAGAAGAGTTACCACACACAAAAGAAAGTTTTCTCTCCAACTTCTCCTTCAGCTACAATTTGGTAAAGCTAATTGCTACTTAAATGTCCACTAATACAGTGAAGTTTAGCTTGTTTCCTTCCTGATTCATTCAACACCGATTTCAAGTTTGCTGGAATTGTTCTCAAATACTGTTTCATAAAGGGCTAGAAAATGTCCCTTTTGCCTAATACCTTCATTAAAATAAAGTCACATGGGAATCAAAAGCTGAGTGCTGTTAAGCTGTCATACGTAAGTATGCTAGAATCTCTGGTTCATCTCCATGACTAAGTTTGGTTTATTCCCGTTACAGAAGGCTACAAGAAATCACTGATGAAAAGGTGGCCTACTTTAGCATGGCCATTTAGGATATAAATTTGCCAGTACTGATCAGAAGACAGCTAAGCTTCTGAATTGCTTGCAAGAGTTACATGAAGGGGGCAAGTGTATATTGTGCAGGTGCACCACTGCAAATGCTTTGGAATTTTGCTAACGTGGAGGAAGTTCTAGTTTACTTGCCAAAGAAAAGGTAACAAGTGATAGCATGGGGAAAAAAAAAAAAAAAAAAATTAAAGCATAATTTCAGGGGGAACCATCACTCTTTGCAGATTCCATCCTGCTTCAAGTGCATCAGAGATCATTCACGCACACTTCCAGCTAAAAGCTGCTGAACTTTTTCTATTAGATTCAGTATAAATGAGTTACGCAGCACGCAACGTGGCCATTTAGAGAATCGCCGTAAGAAAAATGCAGGTGCTTTGCTAGTATTTTCTCAAAGTTACAAAGACATTAAAAGGTCCTCCACATCATTTATTTTGTTCAAGTCTTCTGTAAATGTCCGCTGCATGTGCTTTGTCCACTCAAAATCTAACAGCCTTTAACAGTTCAGACAATGACATTGAGTATTTGGCATAAAAGTTTGAAAAAACGGTTGGGTTCCCCCCCCTCCTGCCCAGTGCTTAAGTCTCCCTTCCAATAGAGAAGGGCAGGAAATTTTATAGCAGAAAGTCAGTTTGGTGCCCGTTTTCCAATACAGCACAGTCTTCATTAGCTAGTGTAGTAACTGATGCATTTCTTCCACTATTCAGTGACCAGATAGTCTCGTCTTATGGTTAGGATTGTTGCCTACAGCACCACAGTTAGTCTCCGTTTTCTTATCCATTGCAGCAAATAAAACATATTCCAAGCAATATGTATTCTCTTTTGGAGAAGAAAGGCCAAGGAACGATAGCAGAAGTTATCCATGGAGGGATAGCAGAAGCTATCCAGAGGCTTCACTCTAGTCTAATAAATACGATCATTGAGCATTTTATTGCCATCGTGTCTTCCCAACCCTTGAAAGCTGCACATTTCATGTTTAAAACAATTATACTGCAACTTTTTCCACCAACTACGGAGCTACCTTCAAATTTTCCCTCTAATGCAGACATCGCAGATACTCTTTTAACAGGGAACGAAAGCCTCCTGCAAGAATCAAAGCTCATCTAAATCTCCTGCTAGAAAAGGTCAGCCTGAGATGCAAAGCTGAACATGTGACCATGTCCTTCTACCAAAGCAAAGGCCAGAACCAGGGAAGTTCTTCACTGACGGCTACAAAGAGAGACCAAGGGATAAGATTCCCAGAGTTTGTTGAGCAAGTAGCGATATCTCCAAGACAGTTTTCAAACTTAGTTTAGCAGAAATTGATACGCTTTGCGTAGTAGAACTATCGACACTGCACAACTTCAAGAGCTTGTTTCGCCTACACAAACTTTTCTTTACTGCTGATCTCAAGCCAAAGATATATCCACCTGACGGATGAATACAGAGGAGTAAAACCTACAAGAAATTAAGAACCTGGGCGTTTGTTTTGGTCCCACAACTTCCGAACCAGTGAAAAAGAGCAAGAGAGCAAAAACGGGAGAAGTGATTTCTCAAACAGGAGTTTCATTAGAAAAATCATGAAAAAAATGTACACGAAAAAACACAATTGCACAAGGAATAGGAGAATATTTTAGCTGCCTTTACATATCAAAAAAGAGGCTCTCTCATTTGAACAACTGGTTCCGCAAGTAGCATTGCCATGAAGCTTTTTACATATGCCATCAGGCTAAACTCCATCCTCTTTGAAAGTGTAAAAACACTTACTTCTTTTCCTCCAATGTCTAGCCACAGCTATAGGACAAGTTCAGAGGCAAAAAGGTTTTCAGATTCAAAAATAAGAACTAAAAAAATCATTTTAAAGTTCTCAAAAAGGAACTCTTTACTGCATTTGTAAAAAATTTAGCGTGCCATCATGTGCCAGAAGGTTAAGTAAGCATCAATATATCTGCAAATCACAGGGATCTCTGTATCAACACTAGAATACATAACGCTCTTCCAACCATTGCAAATCAGGTCTCCCACACACTAGGACACATCCTTCCAGGAAGACTGTTTTCCAGTCACCGGAAAATATAAACAGAATCTCTATGAATCCAAATCAAACTTCTAAATAATTTTTAAAAGCAGGTGTGTACTGTTACTGATAAAGGCTATTAGATTTGTTTCTCGCTACATCAGGCAAAGGAAAGTAGCATGGGCTCCCAGCAAAACCAGGTGCTAGATCCTAGGAATAAGAGGTATATTATCACCTTCTATTGCTCTTCAGCAGAGGATTCTGGCCACTGTCAACAGAAGTAAGTAATCATTAAACTACTCTACTCATTAAACATTACCACAGTAAATTATCCCCATTTTTAAGATGCCACTAAAACTTACTCTACCGTGCTTCTGGCAGTATATGCCCATAGGGAAGGTATTTGTTCATAAAGGATCTCAAGCAGTGCTCTTTATACCGAAACGCGCATGTTGAAAGTCAATTAACTGTCTTTGAGGAAGAAGTAGCCAGCTCTGTGGACAAGGCAAGAGCAATCGACACTGCTCACCCCTTGACTTTAGCAAGGCTTTTGACCCATTCCCACACAGCATCCCCAAACCTCAAGAGGCGAGATACAGACTGGGTAGTGGGCCATAAGCTGTGTACCATAACCAGTTGAACAGCAGGTTCACAGCTACAGATAGCGTTCTCCAGATGAGAGAACCCCACACAAGAGGACAGGCTGCGGGACAACTGAGGGAAGAGCAATTCTGCCAAAAAGCAGCTGGGAGTCTTGGTGGACAACAGGAGCCGACAACAGGTGGACAACAACAGTGGACAACACACGGCACTGTGCCCTTGTGGCAGAGGTGGCCAACCACATCCTGGGCTGTAGCAGCAAGACAGGAACCAGGAGGCCAAGGCAAGCAACTGCTCCTCTGGATTTGGCACTTGTCAGACTGAGCCTGAAGTCCTGTGTCCAGGTCTGGGCTCCTCAGGACTACACACTGACATACTAGGGCAAGTCCAGTGGAGGGCCAACAACACAGTTAAAGGACTGGAGCACAGGAAGACAACCGGGTACTTACTTAAGTACTTTTCCTAGATGAAAACAGTTGCTAAATATGTTTAGGGCTGCCACTTTTACAAGAGTTATGTTCCATTATCTTTTGCTTTCTGGTTTGTTTTAGTGGTACCTTTTCCTCACCAATGAGGGTTATGAGATAACAAATTCAAACACCACCTGTAGTACCAATTTTATTTAACCTTGGCTTTTTCAAAAGGACAAAGCAGCCAGCTCTTATTTTTTACACTAGAAAAGCCGTCTATTCACCAGTACTGACCTGCAACACTACTAAACATAGAATTACATCAGTTGCTTGCTGACCTTTACCTTATCTACTGTATTGGGTTTACGTGGCAAGGTTTTGGTAGTGCAGGGGCTACAGGGGTGGCTTCTGTGAGAAGATGCCAGAAGCTGCCCCCATCTCTGACGGAGACAGTTCCAGCCAGCTCCAAGACGGACCTGCCGCTGGCCAAAGCTGAGCCCATCAGTGACGGTGGTAGTGCCTCTGTGGTAACATATTTAATAAGGGGTAAAAACTGCTGCGCAAGAGCAGCTGGGAGAGAAGAGCGAGAATACAGTCACCCTGCAGCTCATGGAGGACCCCACAGCGGAGCAGGTGGATGTGCCCTGAAGGAAGCTGCAGCCCATGGAGAGCCCACGCTGGAGCAGTCTGTTCCTGAAGGACTGCACGCCGTGGTAAGGACCCACGCTGGAGCAGTTTGTGAAGGACTGTCTCCCGTGGGTGGCACCCCAGGCTGGAGCAGGGGAAGAGCGTGAGGAGGAAGGAGCAGCAGAGACAACACATGATGAACTCACCGCAACCCCCTTTTCCCCTCCCCCTGCGCTGCTCGGTGGGAGGAGTTGGAGAAGTCAGGAGTGAATTGGAGCCTGGGAAGAAGGGCGGGGTAGGGGGAAGGTATTTTAAGATTTGTTCTTATTTCTCGTTATCCTACTCTGACTTTTGATTGGCAATAAATTAATTTAAATTTCCCCAAGTCAAGTCTATTTTGCCCATGACAGTAACCGCAGAGCGATCTCCCTGTCCCTATCTCGGCCCACGAGCCTTTCGTCGTATTTTCTCTCCCACTGTCCAGTGAGTAGGGGAAGCGATAGAGCAGCTTGGTGGGCACCTGGTGGCTAGCCAAGGTCAGCCCACCACATCTACAAGTTATTTTAGCACCTTGAATGATACCCTAACAAGTGTAATTTAGGAAGACTTAAATTCTATTTCATGATTAAGACACATTCTTAATAGCTTCCGTAAATAGCCTCTGCATCTGCGTGACAGGGGAAGGGAAATGAAAAATTAGGAACAGAAGGACACCACTGTTTCCTCTGTTGGCAGTGGATTTGCCTTGTGCTCCTGGCAGAGGAGGCTTCCTTCAGAAACCTGCTCAGCTCCTCACCAGTGGTCTGCCTTAGGAAAAGGAGCACAAGATGCTCTGAGGGGGTGCAAGAAGTTTCCCAGTAAAACAAAAGGGGACTGTTTATTCCTGATGAAGTGTACGCTGTAAGCCTTTCGAGAGCCTCCTAGAACAGGCAGGAGGAGTTTCCGTCTTGCAGAGCGGTGTGTGCTGTCTCTTGGCAGATCAGGCTTCAGGGGAGCAGGGCCTAGCCACCAGGGTGTTTCTTTGGCGTTTCCGTGGTTGCCCATGGCTTGCCAGCATGCATTTACATTCAGCGCTCCCTCCCTCCCTCTCTCCCTCCCTCCCTCCCTCCCTCTTTAGCCAGGCTGCATTTGTTTACCCAGTCTGCATTTGTCTGCCTTTATGCCAAGAAAAGGGCCAGTGCTAAGCCGGCTGCTAAAGAAATGCTGTTAGAGGGGAGACACACAACCCCCGCCACCTTGCAGGCTGTTGAACGGTAGGGGTACAGGCTGAACGTTTTCTTGAGAGGGGGTGGAGAACAGTATTAGCACAAGTACCGATCGGATGGTGGGCAGGAGAAACAGGCGTTCGTTCTGTCCCTTCCATTTCCCAGGAATCCCTCGCCACCCCCACAGACGGGAAGTATGGCCACAGCTTTTGTTGCAACTCCTTCTCCTATTCTGGAGTCAAGCTTGAGCCCTTCGTCCCTAACGAAACAGTGCCAATCGCTGCCGTGCCAAGTGCCCCACTGGTGCAGTTGGTGACAAGTCCACCACTGACTCGAGCTTGTGCAGGACCGAGCCAATCCTCACGCCAGGAACGCCAGGTCCAAGACCTGCACTCCCTCCTGCTGCTCTCGCGTCTGCTGCTGAAGTGCACGAGTACCGCCGGCTTCACCATCCTTTTCCTCCTTGCTGCTCCGCAGGAAAAGGAAGGCTCTGAAGACAGTGACCCTGGCGCTGCTTGTCGGTCTGGTCTCTTTCGGTGAGTCTCTGTAGAGCTCAGACCTGAGGATGGTGCTTTAGGAGGTCCCCAGGGCTCCACTCTGCCCTGCTCCGTTTCCCCTGCTGTGGCCAGAGGAGCCCAGCTAAGAGCAGAAAGTCCCCGACAGAGGTGTGCCAGTCCCCCCTGCTTCAGAGGAACGGGTGTGGGGGCCAGCAAGGGGTGGCCTGCCTTCCCCAGGAGGGCTAAGCCAGTTCTCTTAAGCCGTGGGAGAGGCGGTGGCTAGCCTCGCCTGCCCCAGGAGGTTGAGAAGCTTCTGCAGGACGAGGAGCATATTCCAGGGGAGGGAATGGCCATCTGTCGGGCTGTACGGCTGTCTGTACGGCTCCAGCCCGTACGCCATCATGACCTCTTTGAAAGACTACAAGAGGAGAGACAACTGTGGCACCTGGGAGAGACACGGAAAGGGCAGCGGGCAGCCCGAGGCGTAACCCAGCCTTAGACCAAGTTCTAAGTGTAAGGAGAGCTTTGGTGTATGTCTGACAGGTGTTTATCACGTGGGACAGCTTGGCGAAGAAAGCCTCCGGAGGACTGCAGCAGAATGCCGGGCCTACCTCTCCTCCTATGTTCGGCCTCTCCAAGAGCAGGTGACATTTACGTTTCTTCAGATCAAGACTGGTTCTGCCAGCGTAACTCCAGGGCATAAAGTGCCACTCATTAAAAGCCTGCGGCTAGGGCTAGGCACGGTAGCCACCCTGGCAGGTCATTCAGGTGAAGGTCAACTGGGCCGAACACCCGTGTCTCCGCAGTTCGTGGCGTTGCCCACAGCTGATAAAGAACAATTAGGCCGATTTGGCAGACTTGGGCCTGCACGGGTTTCAGCAGAGCACTGGCTTGCGTGTGAAGACTTGAGTCCTTGGGTTTTGATCGGTATTAGAGTCCTGCTGCCCCAGCCTTCAACGTGCCAACCACTGCAAAAATTCCTTTGCGGGCACGTAATTCGGCAAGCAGCTTCATAGCAATGGACCTTCTCAGGGTGGTATCGAGAAAGGACCTGTAATCAAGCCACCCTTGGAAGTGTAGCAGGAACCTGCCCGATAGTAGTCCAGCTGCCTAGGAAGACGGGAAACTGAAGGAATACGTAGAAGAGCTTGCACGCACCTCTTGACCTATCGCATGAATGCCTGGCAAAAGGTAGAAGGCTTTGTAGGAAAGGTGATGTTTAACTGGAAGCCGTGCCCAAGTCAAAGAGGGGAGGCTTTCTGGAAGAAGACAATGCCCAATGGGCATCTGTCTTGCCTGCCGGTCCACGGTGGTGTTTTCACAGTGTACGCTAGTGGAGCACCCGAGCACAAATAGGCATGGTGTCTGTAACTCTTTGTTTCCCGTGGCTGTACAGAGACTGTCGTTGTGCGCTGCCTTCCTTTCTGCAGAAGGCCTGTTTCTGTTTGGAGTGACTGTTCCCTTTATTGTCGTTCCAGGAGCGCTTGCACCTCCCTGGAGGGGACTGGAAGACTCAGGGGTAAGCACGATTTCCCCTTGACTAGACGGTTCTTTAGAGGAGCTCTGCCCCTCGGCCCCAGCAGGACGTTGTTTATGTCCTGTCTCACACAAACTTCACCTGGCACGGCTCCCTGAGCGTCTCCCATTGCCCTTTCTTCCCTTCTGCCAAACGGTCAGCTATAGCTCCCCACGTCCATTAGAGGACTGGGGCCACCCATCCGTCCACCCTTTCGCTTGGGCTGGGCTGTTCGCAGCTCCACCTTTCTAACGCCTGAGAAGGGGAATGGTAGCCTTCTCCGTCCTGCACCCGTTTCTCTCCCTTGGTGCTTGGGAGCAGCTGCTAGGAGACACCTCTGCGTTCTTCCATTGCTGGGCTGCCATAGAAAGCCCCTGCAAGCAGCATTGCCCCCTCGAAGGAGAGGAGAGGCCAAGGGAAAGAGAGTCTTCTCCAGTGTAGCAGCAGTTGCCCGTGAAGACCTTTGCAGGGGGGCAAGGTTCAAGGACTGAGGGCAGCCTTGGAACTGCCCCTGTCAAGCCGAGAGGGAGGGCAGAAGTGTATTTCTCGAGCAAGCAGAAGAGGCTAGCCGAGGCAAGGACCATGTTATGCTAAGAAAGGAGAAGAGGGAGCAGCAGGAGAGAGGTGGAGGAAAAAAACGGAGGGCCGAGATACTGGCAAGCGAGCGCAGGAAAGGCAAGCAGGGTGGAGGGCTCCAAGACTGATCCAGGAGAGCTCTCCCTCCCCTGTCTGCCTTAGATCGTGTCTCACTAATCTGTCCCTCAGGCAGGGAAAGAAAAGGAAGGAAGTGGTGAGAGAGGGGCAGAGGAACGCTGCGGTCACTATTAACCAGCACCATTTGATGGGCCGTTGGAGAGGGGCGTGCTGTAGGCAAAACGCTGCTTCTGATCTGAGTGGGAAGGGAGGAGATTTTGGAGAGTGCCCCAGAGGACTGAGCAGTCCAAGGCTGTGGAGCAAGGGGAGAGAATTGAAGGAGCGGGGCAGGGTGATTCAGTAGGAGCAGTGTTGGGGGAGGGGAACAAAGAGCAAAACAGGGGAGAGAGCTGTTGCTGAGAAGCAGCATCTGGCAACGGCAACCGCTTTCCCTTGCTCTTGGTGTGTCTTGCAGCCTTCCCTGTTTATGTCTGAGCTGCACGCGTAGCAGGAATTGGGAGATTAGGCTGGGCAAACATACGCGGGATCGGCATGCTATGCCCCTGTTGGCTACCTCTTAACTCGCAGCAGCCTGCCTTGAGACATCTTTCAAAAGAAAAAACTGCGCACCTCTTGTTTCTGTTGGCATTTGCTATAGGAACTGCCCCCTGCCCCCCTTCAAATCTGCTCTGGCATGGCTTTGATGATACGTTGGCACTTGTACTAGGGAAAAAGATGGCTTTGGGCGTTTGAGAGCTTCAGCAGTTCCCCAAAATGTACCCAGGCAGCCGGGAAGCAGCTTCTCAGCCTGAAGCTCTGAGAACTTTGGAACTAACTCTCCCAACCGCTTCAGACGTGGTTACCCTGCCAGTCATCCAGAGCCAGGCTTCTGGCCTCGCTCACATTCCCACGGCGTCCGAGAGGCCAGCCACGACAGATAGAGTCTCCCCGTTGCTCACTTCTTCTAGGCCAGCAGGGGACGAGTTAGGAGAAGCACTGAGCGAAACCCTGACCCTGCCAGAACAGCTACGCAAGCTCCAGGAAGAGCTTCATCACCTGCGCTGGAGCGTGAAGGATGTCGCCGAGCGTGCTCTCCAGGAAGCCCTGAAGCAGGCTAAGCTCCCAGGCTTTACCGGATGGGTAAGGGCACACTGCAGAAGGCTCTACTCAGAGGTTTCTTTCTTCCCTCCGGCATGTATCCTACTACAGTTCCCTGTCATAGCTAGCCAAAAGGCCGGTGCTGCTGGAACAAGTGCTGTGCATTGCCACACTTCCTTTTCCTGTTGCTCCACACTTCCTTCTGGGGGAAGAGAGAGCCGTGACGGGAACGACAGTTGTCTTAGGTGTACCTTCCTCTCCGTCCACATCTCGGGTCCTCCTCAAGGGAGGAGCGGAAGGAAAGAATGGTCTCAGCAGTCCAGAGTTACCCCAGTCCCATCTCAGGCCCAGAAGGCTTGTCTGTCCGTGCTGCCCGGCATGGGGCATCTCCACAGGAAAAGCCCGTTCCCGCAGCTTCAGCATTCAGAGCATTGGAGTGAGCAGCCCCTCCACTCTGATGCCCGTCAATCAGAGTAGAGCAAACTTGCGAGGTTTCCGGGCAATTCCGGCGTTCCTTACATCTGAGTTTAACCTTGTCCCAGTTCACCTTGGCTGGCCGGCCTTGCAGGGGAGCTGCTTGCCCCGTTCCTTTTCCTTCTAACAGGCGCTCTCCTTTGTGTTCCTTCCCAGGCTGTTCAAGACATCATCAATCAAGTCTTGGAGAAGCTGGAAGAAAACCAAGTCCCGATGCCTGATTATGCCCTCAAATCATCAGGTGCCGTGAGACTGTAGAAACCAAGCAGTTCCAAAGCGCTCCCTGTCCAGCTTGACAAGACCGGCATTTGAACGTGCCCAGTGGTAGGAGAGAAGGGGCGAGAAGTCAAGGGCCACCTCATGCCCTGAAAATGTACCCGCTGACAGGCTCTGTAAGGGGCCGGAGCGCATGTGAAGAGCAGAAAGCCTAGTTCGCATTCTTGTCGTCTTCCACGGCCCCTAGCGACAGTTTGACGAGTCCCTGCTGGGTGTTCCAGAGGGATCATGCCAGTAAGAAAGAGGGGAAACCCACTGTCGGAGGTGGAAGACTACTCAGAAGCCTTTTTCAAGTCAACAGTGCAGTATTCCTCCTGACACTGCTCGATGATCGTGCTCGTGTTTTAATTTCCAGGGGCTGCTGTCATTCATTCAAGGACTTCTCCCTCCTTCTGGAATACGAAAGGAAAAGTCTTTTTGTATTCCCTGCCGGTGCTGGATTACGTGAGGTCTCCTGATCTTCTTCTTGAGGTAGGAGCAGCAAGAAAGAGAAAAAGAAAGGTGGGGGGGAGGAACCAAACACGCTGCTGAGAGTTGCCTTTACCCTTGTCTTTGCTCCTCGACGCTTTCTTTTCCTGCCTCCTCCTTGCATGGACCTACTCGCCTCCTGGGTCTCCCTGCTGAGTCTTTCCTCTCCCGGAGTGCCCCAGGTCGTCCGCGCAAGCTTCCAACAGGCTAGCCTCGTCCTGCAGTCTCTGTCTTGCCAGTCACCGTGAAAACTGTCAGCATGGCACGGAAGGAGAATGGAAAAGGGGCCTGCAGAGGTCTGGGGTGTGAGCTCGCCGGGGCTCCTAGGGAGCACAAGCGGGCGCTGAGAGCCTGCACTGCTGGAGGGCCCCACGTTGTGCTTGCAAGCCGGGTCCGACCGAAAGCATTGGCTGCGGTTCACAGCAGAGCTGATTGGCCGAATCAGCTCTTCGTCCTCTGATGCTCACGGCAAGAATGAGAGCCAGGGCACCCTTCTCCACGTGAACGTAGTTTCTTCTTCTCCTTTCAGCCTGAAAATCATCCGGGAAACTGCTGGCCCTTCCCAGGAAGTCAGGGACACGTCTTCATCAAGCTGCCTGTGCCAATCATTCCCAGAGCCGTCACCATGGACCATGTTTCAGGGACAACGTTCCATGGGGAGAGTATCTCCAGAGCTCCAAAGGACTTTGCCGTCTACGTAAGTGATTCCTCTAGAGTAGGGGGCGGGGGGTTGCGTAGCATTCGTAAGCGGGGGGTGAATACGGGTCAAAGAGTCCAGCGGCCTGCGGCTTCCTCCTGGCTCCCAGGAGAAACAAGCTCCTTGGAGTTGTATTCCTCTTTTATCCAATGTACCGCTCGAAAGGCAGCTTCTGGGGCAAGATGGAGCTCCAGGAGCCACAGGGAAAAGGAGCTGGCCCAGTGCGCGGTCCTAGACCTTCTTGGCTTCCAATCCCAGCGGGCATTTGTGATCCTCAGGTTACCCCCCTCTCACTGGGAACGTCTGCTGCTTTTCTGACTGGCAGCTTAGACTCGTTGAGTCGGCAAGTGTGGCACGCTACCTAGCTGCAGCTTCTCGTCTTCTCCTTGTGCTCATCTTCCTTGGACTACGGAGCTGAAATAATCCAGTACTTCACCGACCGAAGTCAAGTCTCCCCACGGTGTACCAAGCGCTCTTGTTTTCTCCACCCCCGTCTTTCTCTAGGGCATGAAGGAAGAACATGAGGAGCAGGGAACATTCCTGGGACAGTTCACTTTCCTGGCAGCGCTGAATCCCACTCAGACCTTCCAGCTGAAGGTACGGGGACCAAGAGGGAGGAGAACTCTAGGAGAGGAGGGGAGATGCGCTTGGCTGGGGAGAAGCTTCCCTGCCAGGGGGCTAGAGGCAGCCCTCTCCTTGAGCGTGTGCCACGCTGGCCTTTCTTCTGCTGTAACTTCCCAACGGCGTATGCCTGGACTGCCGCTCTTCTTCTCTTTCCTTTTGGGTTTAAGCTCTAGCGCTTACAACCGCCGCCGTTGAAGCTGAAATCAGCTTGACTGTCTGGACTCCAGGTGCATACAAGTGGCCACATCCCGTAGTATGCACTACTACTGGCCTGCTAGTTAAAGACGAGAAATACTGGGCTTTCTGAGGATTCCGTTGTTGCTGGTAGCGAGTAGTGACAGGGAGGCCATTCGGTTTCAGTGGCTTCCTAGAGAAGGCGACGAGACATGATACTAACACCACTGGGTCTTCTGACTGTGGAAGCATGTGCCTCAAAGCAGGCGAGAAGAACTTGCCAATGTATTTGCTGAAGCTTCTGGTAGCTGCTTCTTCCTTTACTGTTCTTATGGCCAACTGAGGTAGAGCAGGATAAGAACGTCTTGACCACCATAGGTCAAAAGACCTCGCAGGGCAGCCGGAAGTAAGCTGTTGAATGAGTCCGTCGCTGCGGCACTGCTCTGTCAGTAGTCAAAGGCCAGAGAGGAAAAGGCAACTCGTTTCTTCTTGTCATTTCAGGAGGAGCTCTCTGGGTTCGTGAATTACCTAAGGCTGCAAGTGCTGAGCAACTGGGGCCACCCGGACTACACCTGCCTGTATCGATTCAGGGTGCACGGTGATCCTCCCAAAGACGGGGGAAAGGTCTCAGTTTCACCTGGCAATAAATTCCATTAATTTTCACCAGGTCGAGTTCGAGTCTGTTTTGCCTGTGACGCTAACTGGTAAGAGAGCTCCCTGTCCTCCTCGCGACCCACGAGCTTATCGGAGGCTTCGCCGGAGGAAGAGGTGATGGAAAAGAGGACTGAGAACCGTCTCCGACAGATACCTTCATTGTTAATTCTAATCGAAGGCTGAACACATGTGCGGTTAAAGTACCACCGGCTGATAACCGGAAGACAGACTGAGAAGCAGGAATGCACTGTAAGAGTTTGGGTGCCCAGAACTGCGTAAGATGGGCTACCCACTCAAGACGGGGTAACTTAGAGTTCCGTATGTCCTGCCGAACTCAAGGCCCCTTTCCTAGAGGGGAACTCTGGCTCAAGCTGCCTCTGAATGGCCGTCGAGGGGCCTCAGCTGCTCCTGCTGGGCGTGCTGCGTTCCCAGGGCGGCGACACTCCCCCATGGCCTGCCGGGGGGATGTGCGTGTGTCCTCTCATAAACCTGGCTCTCAGCCAACACAGCACCCACTCTGGCAGAGCCATTTCTTTGTACAGTCTAGCTCTGGCCTTTTTTCATCTGTGATTGGGCAGGCTTCCTTTTCTCCTTTTGGGGATAAGGTAGCATGCTTTTGCCAAGTCTGCTAGTCGCTTGTTCGTGGAGAAAAGCAAAACCTAAGGTGTCTGTTATCGGGGAAGAGGGGCAGACTCCAGCCTCTGAAGAGAGCGTGTAGCAGCAAACATGCTCATAGTCGAGTACGCTCCTTTCCTCTCCTCTAAACACGTCTGCTGTCCCCTGGAATGGAGAGCGCGGTGCCTATGGCAACAACGAGAAATGAGAGTGCAAGGCACCCGCCACTTGTGCCCCTATGGCCCCTTGCCTTTCTCAGGCTGCAAGAAAAGAACCACCGACATGAACGTGAGCCCCCACGAGAGGAACGCTGAATGTACTTGGTGCCTGGCTTCAGTCACCTCAGGCGGCCTTCCTCGTACAGAGGGTCAAAAGCAGCGGCTAGGAAAGGTTTCTTGTAGCTCCCAAACCTGTTACTCTCCAGTGGGAATTCAAAGAGCTGACCCCTTGGTAGGAGACGTTCTGGTTTTGTAGGATTTCTTCCCTTGCGGAGAGGAGTGCAAAACCTGCTCCCTGGCAGGTTGGACTTTGCCTCCAAACGTGGCGCTGCCTTTTCTGTTGTGACATCTCCCACCGCCGTTGATGTCACAAAGCGTCGTCGGTGCTGAGGTAGACACAGCAGGGCATAAGATCGGGGTTGTCCCCGCGCCTTTGTCACTCTCGGTCTTGAGGGAACGGAGGTCGCAGAGTTTTTGGCTCGCTCCCGAGCAAGCAGGAGGCCTGGTGCCCGCACCTGAGCGGACATGGAGAGACAGCCACGGAAGGCCCACGATCTGAACGGGTATGTTTGAAAAATCCTCCTCTCCTTTCCCCAAGTGTATTTTCCACCTCACCAGCTGGGGTGGGTGGGGGGTGGACAGCGGAAGAACACGAGGGCAGCCTGAGAGCTCGGTCTGGAGGTGGTGGAAGGCAGCAGCAGTCTCTTCAGTCTCTTCACGAACGCCGGGACTAGGCCTAGAAAGCCTTTTGCCTCTGCAAAACGAGGGACGAGTCCATTTTGGATCGCACAGAGGGAGTCCCAGACGGTTGCCCAGATACATCCTGCCGCAGTAATTGCGAGAGCTCAGCACAGTCCTGTACTGCGCTCTGCAGGATGGGTTATGTCCCTGAGCTTTCTTGGTTTTCCTTCCGACGCGAACCAGAAGGACACCACTGTTTCCTCTGTTGGCAGTGGATTTGCCTTGTGCTCCTGGCAGAGGAGGCTTCCTTCAGAAACCTGCTCAGCTCCTCACCAGTGGTCTGCCTTAGGAAAAGGAGCACAAGATGCTCTGAGGGGGTGCAAGAAGTTTCCCAGTAAAACAAAAGGGGACTGTTTATTCCTGATGAAGTGTACGCTGTAAGCCTTTCGAGAGCCTCCTAGAACAGGCAGGAGGAGTTTCCGTCTTGCAGAGCGGTGTGTGCTGTCTCTTGGCAGATCAGGCTTCAGGGGAGCAGGGCCTAGCCACCAGGGTGTTTCTTTGGCGTTTCCGTGGTTGCCCATGGCTTGCCAGCATGCATTTACATTCAGCGCTCCCTCCCTCCCTCCCTCCCTCTTTAGCCAGGCTGCATTTGTTTACCCAGTCTGCATTTGTCTGCCTTTATGCCAAGAAAAGGGCCAGTGCTAAGCTGGCTGCTAAAGAAATGCTGCTACAGGGGAGACACACAAGCCCCGCCACCTTGCAGGCTGTTGAACGGTAGGGGTACAGGCTGAACGTTTTCTTGAGAGGGGGTGGAGAACAGTATTAGCACAAGTACCGATCGGATGGTGGGCAGGAGAAACAGGCGTTCATTCTGTCCCTTCCATTTCCCAGGAATCCCTCGCCACCCCCACAGACGGGAAGTATGGCCACAGCTTTTGTTGCAACTCCTTCTCCTGTTCCGGAGTCAAGCTTGAGCCCTTCGTCCCTAACGAAACAGTGCCAATCGCTGCCGTGCCAAGTGCCCCACTGGTGCAGTTGGTGACAAGTCCACCACTGACTCGAGCTTGTGCAGGACCGAGCCAATCCTCACGCCAGGAACGCCAGGTCCAAGACCTGCACTCCCTCCTGCTGCTCTCGCGTCTGCTGCTGAAGTGCACGAGTACCGCCGGCTTCACCATCCTTTTCCTCCTTGCTGCTCCGCAGGAAAAGGAAGGCTCTGAAGACAGTGACCCTGGCGCTGCTTGTCGGTCTGGTCTCTTTCGGTGAGTCTCTGTAGAGCTCAGACCTGAGGATGGTGCTTTAGGAGGTCCCCAGGGCTCCACTCTGCCCTGCTCCGTTTCCCCTGCTGTGGCCAGAGGAGCCCAGCTAAGAGCAGAAAGTCCCCGACAGAGGTGTGCCAGTCCCCCCTGCTTCAGAGGAACGGGTGTGGGGGCCAGCAAGGGGTGGCCTGCCTTCCCCAGGAGGGCTAAGCCAGTTCTCTTAAGCCGTGGGAGAGGCGGTGGCTAGCCTCGCCTGCCCCAGGAGGTTGAGAAGCTTCTGCAGGACGAGGAGCATATTCCAGGGGAGGGAATGGCCATCTGTCGGGCTGTACGGCTGTACGGCTGTCTGTACGGCTCCAGCCCGTACGCCATCATGACCTCTTTGAAAGACTACAAGAGGAGAGACAACTGTGGCACCTGGGAGAGACACGGAAAGGGCAGCGGGCAGCCCGAGGCGTAACCCAGCCTTAGACCAAGTTCTAAGTGTAAGGAGAGCTTTGGTGTATGTCTGACAGGTGTTTATCACGTGGGACAGCTTGGCGAAGAAAGCCTCCGGAGGACTGCAGCAGAATGCCGGGCCTACCTCTCCTCCTATGTTCGGCCTCTCCAAGAGCAGGTGACATTTACGTTTCTTCAGATCAAGACTGGTTCTGCCAGCGTAACTCCAGGGCATAAAGTGCCACTCATTAAAAGCCTGCGGCTAGGGCTAGGCACGGTAGCCACCCTGGCAGGTCATTCAGGTGAAGGTCAACTGGGCCGAACACCCGTGTCTCCGCAGTTCGTGGCGTTGCCCACAGCTGATAAAGAACAATTAGGCCGATTTGGCAGACTTGGGCCTGCACGGGTTTCAGCAGAGCACTGGCTTGCGTGTGAAGACTTGAGTCCTTGGGTTTTGATCGGTATTAGAGTCCTGCTGCCCCAGCCTTCAACGTGCCAACCACTGCAAAAATTCCTTTGCGGGCACGTAATTCGGCAAGCAGCTTCATAGCAATGGACCTTCTCAGGGTGGTATCGAGAAAGGACCTGTAATCAAGCCACCCTTGGAAGTGTAGCAGGAACCTGCCCGATAGTAGTCCAGCTGCCTAGGAAGACGGGAAACTGAAGGAATACGTAGAAGAGCTTGCACGCACCTCTTGACCTATCGCATGAATGCCTGGCAAAAGGTAGAAGGCTTTGTAGGAAAGGTGATGTTTAACTGGAAGCCGTGCCCAAGTCAAAGAGGGGAGGCTTTCTGGAAGAAGACAATGCCCAATGGGCATCTGTCTTGCCTGCCGGTCCACGGTGGTGTTTTCACAGTGTACGCTAGTGGAGCACCCGAGCACAAATAGGCATGGTGTCTGTAACTCTTTGTTTCCTGTGGCTGTACAGAGACTGTCGTTGTGCGCTGCCTTCCTTTCTGCAGAAGGCCTGTTTCTGTTTGGAGTGACTGTTCCCTTTATTGTCGTTCCAGGAGCGCTTGCACCTCCCTGGAGGGGACTGGAAGACTCAGGGGTAAGCACGATTTCCCCTTGACTAGACGGTTCTTTAGAGGAGCTCTGCCCCTCGGCCCCAGCAGGACGTTGTTTATGTCCTGTCTCACACAAACTTCACCTGGCACGGCTCCCTGAGCGTCTCCCATTGCCCTTTCTTCCCTTCTGCCAAACGGTCAGCTATAGCTCCCCACGTCCATTAGAGGACTGGGGCCACCCATCCGTCCACCCTTTCGCTTGGGCTGGGCTGTTCGCAGCTCCACCTTTCTAACGCCTGAGAAGGGGAATGGTAGCCTTCTCCGTCCTGCACCCGTTTCTCTCCCTTGGTGCTTGGGAGCAGCTGCTAGGAGACACCTCTGCGTTCTTCCATTGCTGGGCTGCCATAGAAAGCCCCTGCAAGCAGCATTGCCCCCTCGAAGGAGAGGAGAGGCCAAGGGAAAGAGAGTCTTCTCCAGTGTAGCAGCAGTTGCCCGTGAAGACCTTTGCAGGGGGGCAAGGTTCAAGGACTGAGGGCAGCCTTGGAACTGCCCCTGTCAAGCCGAGAGGGAGGGCAGAAGTGTATTTCTCGAGCAAGCAGAAGAGGCTAGCCGAGGCAAGGACCATGTTATGCTAAGAAAGGAGAAGAGGGAGCAGCAGGAGAGAGGTGGAGGAAAAAACGGAGGGCCGAGATACTGGCAAGCAAGCGCAGGAAAGGCAAGCAGGGCGGAGGGCTCCAAGACTGATCCAGGAGAGCTCTCCCTCCCCTGTCTGCCTTAGATCGTGTCTCACTAATCTGTCCCTCAGGCAGGGAAGGAAAAGGAAGGAAGTGGTGAGAGAGGGGCAGAGGAACGCTGTGGTCACTATTAACCAGCACCATTTGATGGGCCGTTGGAGAGGGGCGTGCTGTAGGCAAAACGCTGCTTCTGATCTGAGTGGGAAGGGAGGAGATTTTGGAGAGTGCCCCAGAGGACTGAGCAGTCCAAGGCTGTGGAGCAAGGGGAGAGAATTGAAGGAGCGGGGCAGGGTGATTCAGTAGGAGCAGTGTTGGGGGAGGGGAACAAAGAGCAAAACAGGGGAGAGAGCTGTTGCTGAGAAGCAGCATCTGGCAACGGCAACCGCTTTCCCTTGCTCTTGGTGTGTCTTGCAGCCTTCCCTGTTTATGTCTGAGCTGCACGCGTAGCAGGAATTGGGAGATTAGGCTGGGCAAACATACGCGGGATCGGCATGCTATGCCCCTGTTGGCTACCTCTTAACTCGCAGCAGCCTGCCTTGAGACATCTTTCAAAAGAAAAAACTGCGCACCTCTTGTTTCTGTTGGCATTTGCTATAGGAACTGCCCCCTGCCCCCCTTCAAATCTGCTCTGGCATGGCTTTGATGATACGTTGGCACTTGTACTAGGGAAAAAGATGGCTTTGGGCGTTTGAGAGCTTCAGCAGTTCCCCAAAATGTACCCAGGCAGCCGGGAAGCAGCTTCTCAGCCTGAAGCTCTGAGAACTTTGGAACTAACTCTCCCAACCGCTTCAGACGTGGTTACCCTGCCAGTCATCCAGAGCCAGGCTTCTGGCCTCGCTCACATTCCCACGGCGTCCGAGAGGCCAGCCACGACAGATAGAGTCTCCCCGTTGCTCACTTCTTCTAGGCCAGCAGGGGACGAGTTAGGAGAAGCACTGAGCGAAACCCTGACCCTGCCAGAACAGCTACGCAAGCTCCAGGAAGAGCTTCATCACCTGCGCTGGAGCGTGAAGGATGTCGCCGAGCGTGCTCTCCAGGAAGCCCTGAAGCAGGCTAAGCTCCCAGGCTTTACCGGATGGGTAAGGGCACACTGCAGAAGGCTCTACTCAGAGGTTTCTTTCTTCCCTCCGGCATGTATCCTACTACAGTTCCCTGTCATAGCTAGCCAAAAGGCCGGTGCTGCTGGAACAAGTGCTGTGCATTGCCACACTTCCTTTTCCTGTTGCTCCACACTTCCTTCTGGGGGAAGAGAGAGCCGTGACGGGAACGACAGTTGTCTTAGGTGTACCTTCCTCTCCGTCCACATCTCGGGTCCTCCTCAAGGGAGGAGCGGAAGGAAAGAATGGTCTCAGCAGTCCAGAGTTACCCCAGTCCCATCTCAGGCCCAGAAGGCTTGTCTGTCCGTGCTGCCCGGCATGGGGCATCTCCACAGGAAAAGCCCGTTCCCGCAGCTTCAGCATTCAGAGCATTGGAGTGAGCAGCCCCTCCACTCTGATGCCCGTCAATCAGAGTAGAGCAAACTTGCGAGGTTTCCGGGCAATTCCGGCGTTCCTTACATCTGAGTTTAACCTTGTCCCAGTTCACCTTGGCTGGCCGGCCTTGCAGGGGAGCTGCTTGCCCCGTTCCTTTTCCTTCTAACAGGCGCTCTCCTTTGTGTTCCTTCCCAGGCTGTTCAAGACATCATCAATCAAGTCTTGGAGAAGCTGGAAGAAAACCAAGTCCCGATGCCTGATTATGCCCTCAAATCATCAGGTGCCGTGAGACTGTAGAAACCAAGCAGTTCCAAAGCGCTCCCTGTCCAGCTTGACAAGACCGGCATTTGAACGTGCCCAGTGGTAGGAGAGAAGGGGCGAGAAGTCAAGGGCCACCTCATGCCCTGAAAATGTACCCGCTGACAGGCTCTGTAAGGGGCCGGAGCGCATGTGAAGAGCAGAAAGCCTAGTTCGCATTCTTGTCGTCTTCCACGGCCCCTAGCGACAGTTTGACGAGTCCCTGCTGGGTGTTCCAGAGGGATCATGCCAGTAAGAAAGAGGGGAAACCCACTGTCGGAGGTGGAAGACTACTCAGAAGCCTTTTTCAAGTCAACAGTGCAGTATTCCTCCTGACACTGCTCGATGATCGTGCTCGTGTTTTAATTTCCAGGGGCTGCTGTCATTCATTCAAGGACTTCTCCCTCCTTCTGGAATACGAAAGGAAAAGTCTTTTTGTATTCCCTGCCGGTGCTGGATTACGTGAGGTCTCCTGATCTTCTTCTTGAGGTAGGAGCAGCAAGAAAGAGAAAAAGAAAGGTGGGGGGGAGGAACCAAACACGCTGCTGAGAGTTGCCTTTACCCTTGTCTTTGCTCCTCGACGCTTTCTTTTCCTGCCTCCTCCTTGCATGGACCTACTCGCCTCCTGGGTCTCCCTGCTGAGTCTTTCCTCTCCCGGAGTGCCCCAGGTCGTCCGCGCAAGCTTCCAACAGGCTAGCCTCGTCCTGCAGTCTCTGTCTTGCCAGTCACCGTGAAAACTGTCAGCATGGCACGGAAGGAGAATGGAAAAGGGGCCTGCAGAGGTCTGGGGTGTGAGCTCGCCGGGGCTCCTAGTGAGCACAAGCGGGCGCTGAGAGCCTGCACTGCTGGAGGGCCCCACGTTGTGCTTGCAAGCCGGGTCCGACCGAAAGCATTGGCTGCGGTTCACAGCAGAGCTGATTGGCCGAATCAGCTCTTCGTCCTCTGATGCTCACGGCAAGAATGAGAGCCAGGGCACCCTTCTCCACGTGAACGTAGTTTCTTCTTCTCCTTTCAGCCTGAAAATCATCCGGGAAACTGCTGGCCCTTCCCAGGAAGTCGGGGACATGTCTTCATCAAGCTGCCTGTGCCAATCATTCCCAGAGCCGTCACCATGGACCATGTTTCAGGGACAACGTTCCATGGGGAGAGTATCTCCAGAGCTCCAAAGGACTTTGCCGTCTACGTAAGTGATTCCTCTAGAGTCGGGGGCGGGGGGTTGCGTAGCATTCGTAAGCGGGGGGTGAATACGGGTCAAAGAGTCCAGCGGCCTGCGGCTTCCTCCTGGCTCCCAGGAGAAACAAGCTCCTTGGAGTTGTATTCCTCTTTTATCCAATGTACCGCTCGAAAGGCAGCTTCTGGGGCAAGATGGAGCTCCAGGAGCCACAGGGAAAAGGAGCTGGCCCAGTGCGCGGTCCTAGACCTTCTTGGCTTCCAATCCCAGCGGGCATTTGTGATCCTCAGGTTACCCCCCTCTCACTGGGAACGTCTGCTGCTTTTCTGACTGGCAGCTTAGACTCGTTGAGTCGGCAAGTGTGGCACGCTACCTAGCTGCAGCTTCTCGTCTTCTCCTTGTACTCATCTTCCTTGGACTACGGAGCTGAAATAAACCAGTACTTCACCGACCGAAGTCAAGTCTCCCCACGGTGTACCAAGCGCTCTTGTTTTCTCCACCCCCGTCTTTCTCTAGGGCATGAAGGAAGAACATGAGGAGCAGGGAACATTCCTGGGACAGTTCACTTTCCTGGCAGCGCTGAATCCCACTCAGACCTTCCAGCTGAAGGTACGGGGACCAAGAGGGAGGAGAACTCTAGGAGAGGAGGGGAGATGCGCTTGGCTGGGGAGAAGCTTCCCTGCCAGGGGGCTAGAGGCAGCCCTCTCCTTGAGCGTGTGCCACGCTGGCCTTTCTTCTGCTGTAACTTCCCAACGGCGTATGCCTGGACTGCCGCTCTTCTTCTCTTTCCTTTTGGGTTTAAGCTCTAGCGCTTACAACCGCCGCCGTTGAAGCTGAAATCAGCTTGACTGTCTGGACTCCAGGTGCATACAAGTGGCCACATCCCGTAGTATGCACTACTACTGGCCTGCTAGTTAAAGACGAGAAATACTGGGCTTTCTGAGGATTCCGTTGTTGCTGGTAGCGAGTAGTGACAGGGAGGCCATTTGGTTTCAGTGGCTTCCTAGAGAAGGCGACGAGACATGATACTAACACCACTGGGTCTTCTGACTGTGGAAGCATGTGCCTCAAAGCAGGCGAGAAGAACTTGCCAATGTATTTGCTGAAGCTTCTGGTAGCTGCTTCTTCCTTTACTGTTCTTATGGCCAACTGAGGTAGAGCAGGATAAGAACGTCTTGACCACCATAGGTCAAAAGACCTCGCAGGGCAGCCGGAAGTAAGCTGTTGAATGAGTCCGTCGCTGCGGCACTGCTCTGTCAGTAGTCAAAGGCCAGAGAGGAAAAGGCAACTCGTTTCTTCTTGTCATTTCAGGAGGAGCTCTCTGGGTTCGTGAATTACCTAAGGCTGCAAGTGCTGAGCAACTGGGGCCACCCGGACTACACCTGCCTGTATCGATTCAGGGTGCACGGTGATCCTCCCAAAGACGGGGGAAAGGTCTCAGTTTCACCTGGCAATAAATTCCATTAATTTTCACCAGGTCGAGTTCGAGTCTGTTTTGCCTGTGACGCTAACTGGTAAGAGAGCTCCCTGTCCTCCTCGCGACCCACGAGCTTATCGGAGGCTTCGCCGGAGGAAGAGGTGATGGAAAAGAGGACTGAGAACCGTCTCCGACAGATACCTTCATTGTTAATTCTAATCGAAGGCTGAACACATGTGCGGTTAAAGTACCACCGGCTGATAACCGGAAGACAGACTGAGAAGCAGGAATGCACTGTAAGAGTTTGGGTGCCCAGAACTGCGTAAGATGGGCTACCCACTCAAGACGGGGTAACTTAGAGTTCCGTATGTCCTGCCGAACTCAAGGCCCCTTTCCTAGAGGGGAACTCTGGCTCAAGCTGCCTCTGAATGGCCGTCGAGGGGCCTCAGCTGCTCCTGCTGGGCGTGCTGCGTTCCCAGGGCGGCGACACTCCCCCATGGCCTGCCGGGGGGATGTGCGTGTGTCCTCTCATAAACCTGGCTCTCAGCCAACACAGCACCCACTCTGGCAGAGCCATTTCTTTGTACAGTCTAGCTCTGGCCTTTTTTCATCTGTGATTGGGCAGGCTTCCTTTTCTCCTTTTGGGGATAAGGTAGCATGCTTTTGCCAAGTCTGCTAGTCGCTTGTTCGCGGAGAAAAGCAAAACCTAAGGTGTCTGTTATCGGGGAAGAGGGGCAGACTCCAGCCTCTGAAGAGAGCGTGTAGCAGCAAACATGCTCATAGTCGAGTACGCTCCTTTCCTCTCCTCTAAACACGTCTGCTGTCCCCTGGAATGGAGAGCGCGGTGCCTATGGCAACAACGAGAAATGAGAGTGCAAGGCACCCGCCACTTGTGCCCCTATGGCCCCTTGCCTTTCTCAGGCTGCAAGAAAAGAACCACCGACATGAACGTGAGCCCCCACGAGAGGAACGCTGAATGTACTTGGTGCCTGGCTTCAGTCACCTCAGGCGGCCTTCCTCGTACAGAGGGTCAAAAGCAGCGGCTAGGAAAGGTTTCTTGTAGCTCCCAAACCTGTTACTCTCCAGTGGGAATTCAAAGAGCTGACCCCTTGGTAGGAGACGTTCTGGTTTTGTAGGATTTCTTCCCTTGCGGAGAGGAGTGCAAAACCTGCTCCCTGGCAGGTTGGACTTTGCCTCCAAACGTGGCGCTGCCTTTTCTGTTGTGACATCTCCCACCGCCGTTGATGTCACAAAGCGTCGTCGGTGCTGAGGTAGACACAGCAGGGCATAAGATCGGGGTTGTCCCCGCGCCTTTGTCACTCTCGGTCTTGAGGGAACGGAGGTCGCAGAGTTTTTGGCTCGCTCCCGAGCAAGCAGGAGGCCTGGTGCCCGCACCTGAGCGGACATGGAGAGACAGCCACGGAAGGCCCACGATCTGAACGGGTATGTTTGAAAAATCCTCCTCTCCTTTCCCCAAGTGTATTTTCCACCTCACCAGCTGGGGTGGGTGGGGGGTGGACAGCGGAAGAACACGAGGGCAGCCTGAGAGCTCGGTCTGGAGGTGGTGGAAGGCAGCAGCAGTCTCTTCAGTCTCTTCACGAACGCCGGGACTAGGCCTAGAAAGCCTTTTGCCTCTGCAAAACGAGGGACGAGTCCATTTTGGATCGCACAGAGGGAGTCCCAGACGGTTGCCCAGATACATCCTGCCGCAGTAATTGCGAGAGCTCAGCACAGTCCTGTACTGCGCTCTGCAGGATGGGTTATGTCCCTGAGCTTTCTTGGTTTTCCTTCCGACGCGAACCAGAAGGACACCACTGTTTCCTCTGTTGGCAGTGGATTTGCCTTGTGCTCCTGGCAGAGGAGGCTTCCTTCAGAAACCTGCTCAGCTCCTCACCAGTGGTCTGCCTTAGGAAAAGGAGCACAAGATGCTCTGAGGGGGTGCAAGAAGTTTCCCAGTAAAACAAAAGGGGACTGTTTATTCCTGATGAAGTGTACGCTGTAAGCCTTTCGAGAGCCTCCTAGAACAGGCAGGAGGAGTTTCCGTCTTGCAGAGCGGTGTGTGCTGTCTCTTGGCAGATCAGGCTTCAGGGGAGCAGGGCCTAGCCACCAGGGTGTTTCTTTGGCGTTTCCGTGGTTGCCCATGGCTTGCCAGCATGCATTTACATTCAGCGCTCCCTCCCTCCCTCCCTCCCTCTTTAGCCAGGCTGCATTTGTTTACCCAGTCTGCATTTGTCTGCCTTTATGCCAAGAAAAGGGCCAGTGCTAAGCTGGCTGCTAAAGAAATGCTGCTAGAGGGGAGACACACAACCCCCGCCACCTTGCAGGCTGTTGAACGGTAGGGGTACAGGCTGAACGTTTTCTTGAGAGGGGGTGGAGAACAGTATTAGCACAAGTACCGATCGGATGGTGGGCAGGAGAAACAGGCGTTCATTCTGTCCCTTCCATTTCCCAGGAATCCCTCGCCACCCCCACAGACGGGAAGTATGGCCACAGCTTTTGTTGCAACTCCTTCTCCTGTTCCGGAGTCAAGCTTGAGCCCTTCGTCCCTAACGAAACAGTGCCAATCGCTGCCGTGCCAAGTGCCCCACTGGTGCAGTTGGTGACAAGTCCACCACTGACTCGAGCTTGTGCAGGACCGAGCCAATCCTCACGCCAGGAACGCCAGGTCCAAGACCTGCACTCCCTCCTGCTGCTCTCGCGTCTGCTGCTGAAGTGCACGAGTACCGCCGGCTTCACCATCCTTTTCCTCCTTGCTGCTCCGCAGGAAAAGGAAGGCTCTGAAGACAGTGACCCTGGCGCTGCTTGTCGGTCTGGTCTCTTTCGGTGAGTCTCTGTAGAGCTCAGACCTGAGGATGGTGCTTTAGGAGGTCCCCAGGGCTCCACTCTGCCCTGCTCCGTTTCCCCTGCTGTGGCCAGAGGAGCCCAGCTAAGAGCAGAAAGTCCCCGACAGAGGTGTGCCAGTCCCCCCTGCTTCAGAGGAACGGGTGTGGGGGCCAGCAAGGGGTGGCCTGCCTTCCCCAGGAGGGCTAAGCCAGTTCTCTTAAGCCGTGGGAGAGGCGGTGGCTAGCCTCGCCTGCCCCAGGAGGTTGAGAAGCTTCTGCAGGACGAGGAGCATATTCCAGGGGAGGGAATGGCCATCTGTCGGGCTGTACGGCTGTACGGCTGTCTGTACGGCTCCAGCCCGTACGCCATCATGACCTCTTTGAAAGACTACAAGAGGAGAGACAACTGTGGCACCTGGGAGAGACACGGAAAGGGCAGCGGGCAGCCCGAGGCGTAACCCAGCCTTAGACCAAGTTCTAAGTGTAAGGAGAGCTTTGGTGTATGTCTGACAGGTGTTTATCACGTGGGACAGCTTGGCGAAGAAAGCCTCCGGAGGACTGCAGCAGAATGCCGGGCCTACCTCTCCTCCTATGTTCGGCCTCTCCAAGAGCAGGTGACATTTACGTTTCTTCAGATCAAGACTGGTTCTGCCAGCGTAACTCCAGGGCATAAAGTGCCACTCATTAAAAGCCTGCGGCTAGGGCTAGGCACGGTAGCCACCCTGGCAGGTCATTCAGGTGAAGGTCAACTGGGCCGAACACCCATGTCTCCGCAGTTCGTGGCGTTGCCCACAGCTGATAAAGAACAATTAGGCCGATTTGGCAGACTTGGGCCTGCACGGGTTTCAGCAGAGCACTGGCTTGCGTGTGAAGACTTGAGTCCTTGGGTTTTGATCGGTATTAGAGTCCTGCTGCCCCAGCCTTCAACGTGCCAACCACTGCAAAAATTCCTTTGCGGGCACGTAATTCGGCAAGCAGCTTCATAGCAATGGACCTTCTCAGGGTGGTATCGAGAAAGGACCTGTAATCAAGCCACCCTTGGAAGTGTAGCAGGAACCTGCCCGATAGTAGTCCAGCTGCCTAGGAAGACGGGAAACTGAAGGAATACGTAGAAGAGCTTGCACGCACCTCTTGACCTATCGCATGAATGCCTGGCAAAAGGTAGAAGGCTTTGTAGGAAAGGTGATGTTTAACTGGAAGCCGTGCCCAAGTCAAAGAGGGGAGGCTTTCTGGAAGAAGACAATGCCCAATGGGCATCTGTCTTGCCTGCCGGTCCACGGTGGTGTTTTCACAGTGTACGCTAGTGGAGCACCCGAGCACAAATAGGCATGGTGTCTGTAACTCTTTGTTTCCCGTGGCTGTACAGAGACTGTCGTTGTGCGCTGCCTTCCTTTCTGCAGAAGGCCTGTTTCTGTTTGGAGTGACTGTTCCCTTTATTGTCGTTCCAGGAGCGCTTGCACCTCCCTGGAGGGGACTGGAAGACTCAGGGGTAAGCACGATTTCCCCTTGACTAGACGGTTCTTTAGAGGAGCTCTGCCCCTCGGCCCCAGCAGGACGTTGTTTATGTCCTGTCTCACACAAACTTCACCTGGCACGGCTCCCTGAGCGTCTCCCATTGCCCTTTCTTCCCTTCTGCCAAACGGTCAGCTATAGCTCCCCACGTCCATTAGAGGACTGGGGCCACCCATCCGTCCACCCTTTCGCTTGGGCTGGGCTGTTCGCAGCTCCACCTTTCTAACGCCTGAGAAGGGGAATGGTAGCCTTCTCCGTCCTGCACCCGTTTCTCTCCCTTGGTGCTTGGGAGCAGCTGCTAGGAGACACCTCTGCGTTCTTCCATTGCTGGGCTGCCATAGAAAGCCCCTGCAAGCAGCATTGCCCCCTCGAAGGAGAGGAGAGGCCAAGGGAAAGAGAGTCTTCTCCAGTGTAGCAGCAGTTGCCCGTGAAGACCTTTGCAGGGGGGCAAGGTTCAAGGACTGAGGGCAGCCTTGGAACTGCCCCTGTCAAGCCGAGAGGGAGGGCAGAAGTGTATTTCTCGAGCAAGCAGAAGAGGCTAGCCGAGGCAAGGACCATGTTATGCTAAGAAAGGAGAAGAGGGAGCAGCAGGAGAGAGGTGGAGGAAAAAACGGAGGGCCGAGATACTGGCAAGCAAGCGCAGGAAAGGCAAGCAGGGCGGAGGGCTCCAAGACTGATCCAGGAGAGCTCTCCCTCCCCTGTCTGCCTTAGATCGTGTCTCACTAATCTGTCCCTCAGGCAGGGAAGGAAAAGGAAGGAAGTGGTGAGAGAGGGGCAGAGGAACGCTGCGGTCACTATTAACCAGCACCATTTGATGGGCCGTTGGAGAGGGGCGTGCTGTAGGCAAAACGCTGCTTCTGATCTGAGTGGGAAGGGAGGAGATTTTGGAGAGTGCCCCAGAGGACTGAGCAGTCCAAGGCTGTGGAGCAAGGGGAGAGAATTGAAGGAGCGGGGCAGGGTGATTCAGTAGGAGCAGTGTTGGGGGAGGGGAACAAAGAGCAAAACAGGGGAGAGAGCTGTTGCTGAGAAGCAGCATCTGGCAACGGCAACCGCTTTCCCTTGCTCTTGGTGTGTCTTGCAGCCTTCCCTGTTTATGTCTGAGCTGCACGCGTAGCAGGAATTGGGAGATTAGGCTGGGCAAACATACGCGGGATCGGCATGCTATGCCCCTGTTGGCTACCTCTTAACTCGCAGCAGCCTGCCTTGAGACATCTTTCAAAAGAAAAAACTGCGCACCTCTTGTTTCTGTTGGCATTTGCTATAGGAACTGCCCCCTGCCCCCCTTCAAATCTGCTCTGGCATGGCTTTGATGATACGTTGGCACTTGTACTAGGGAAAAAGATGGCTTTGGGCGTTTGAGAGCTTCAGCAGTTCCCCAAAATGTACCCAGGCAGCCGGGAAGCAGCTTCTCAGCCTGAAGCTCTGAGAACTTTGGAACTAACTCTCCCAACCGCTTCAGACGTGGTTACCCTGCCAGTCATCCAGAGCCAGGCTTCTGGCCTCGCTCACATTCCCACGGCGTCCGAGAGGCCAGCCACGACAGTTAGAGTCTCCCCGTTGCTCACTTCTTCTAGGCCAGCAGGGGACGAGTTAGGAGAAGCACTGAGCGAAACCCTGACCCTGCCAGAACAGCTACGCAAGCTCCAGGAAGAGCTTCATCACCTGCGCTGGAGCGTGAAGGATGTCGCCGAGCGTGCTCTCCAGGAAGCCCTGAAGCAGGCTAAGCTCCCAGGCTTTACCGGATGGGTAAGGGCACACTGCAGAAGGCTCTACTCAGAGGTTTCTTTCTTCCCTCCGGCATGTATCCTACTACAGTTCCCTGTCATAGCTAGCCAAAAGGCCGGTGCTGCTGGAACAAGTGCTGTGCATTGCCACACTTCCTTTTCCTGTTGCTCCACACTTCCTTCTGGGGGAAGAGAGAGCCGTGACGGGAACGACAGTTGTCTTAGGTGTACCTTCCTCTCCGTCCACATCTCGGGTCCTCCTCAAGGGAGGAGCGGAAGGAAAGAATGGTCTCAGCAGTCCAGAGTTACCCCAGTCCCATCTCAGGCCCAGAAGGCTTGTCTGTCCGTGCTGCCCGGCATGGGGCATCTCCACAGGAAAAGCCCGTTCCCGCAGCTTCAGCATTCAGAGCATTGGAGTGAGCAGCCCCTCCACTCTGATGCCCGTCAGAGTAGAGCAAACTTGCGAGGTTTCCGGGCAATTCCGGCGTTCCTTACATCTGAGTTTAACCTTGTCCCAGTTCACCTTGGCTGGCCGGCCTTGCAGGGGAGCTGCTTGCCCCGTTCCTTTTCCTTCTAACAGGCGCTCTCCTTTGTGTTCCTTCCCAGGCTGTTCAAGACATCATCAATCAAGTCTTGGAGAAGCTGGAAGAAAACCAAGTCCCGATGCCTGATTATGCCCTCAAATCATCAGGTGCCGTGAGACTGTAGAAACCAAGCAGTTCCAAAGCGCTCCCTGTCCAGCTTGACAAGACCGGCATTTGAACGTGCCCAGTGGTAGGAGAGAAGGGGCGAGAAGTCAAGGGCCACCTCATGCCCTGAAAATGTACCCGCTGACAGGCTCTGTAAGGGGCCGGAGCGCATGTGAAGAGCAGAAAGCCTAGTTCGCATTCTTGTCGTCTTCCACGGCCCCTAGCGACAGTTTGACGAGTCCCTGCTGGGTGTTCCAGAGGGATCATGCCAGTAAGAAAGAGGGGAAACCCACTGTCGGAGGTGGAAGACTACTCAGAAGCCTTTTTCAAGTCAACAGTGCAGTATTCCTCCTGACACTGCTCGATGATCGTGCTCGTGTTTTAATTTCCAGGGGCTGCTGTCATTCATTCAAGGACTTCTCCCTCCTTCCGGAATACGAAAGGAAAAGTCTTTTTGTATTCCCTGCCGGTGCTGGATTACGTGAGGTCTCCTGATCTTCTTCTTGAGGTAGGAGCAGCAAGAAAGAGAAAAAGAAAGGTGGGGGGGAGGAACCAAACACGCTGCTGAGAGTTGCCTTTACCCTTGTCTTTGCTCCTCGACGCTTTCTTTTCCTGCCTCCTCCTTGCATGGACCTACTCGCCTCCTGGGTCTCCCTGCTGAGTCTTTCCTCTCCCGGAGTGCCCCAGGTCGTCCGCGCAAGCTTCCAACAGGCTAGCCTCGTCCTGCAGTCTCTGTCTTGCCAGTCACCGTGAAAACTGTCAGCATGGCACGGAAGGAGAATGGAAAAGGGGCCTGCAGAGGTCTGGGGTGTGAGCTCGCCGGGGCTCCTAGGGAGCACAAGCGGGCGCTGAGAGCCTGCACTGCTGGAGGGCCCCACGTTGTGCTTGCAAGCCGGGTCCGACCGAAGGCATTGGCTGCGGTTCACAGCAGAGCTGATTGGCCGAATCAGCTCTTCGTCCTCTGATGCTCACGGCAAGAATGAGAGCCAGGGCACCCTTCTCCACGTGAACGTAGTTTCTTCTTCTCCTTTCAGCCTGAAAATCATCCGGGAAACTGCTGGCCCTTCCCAGGAAGTCGGGGACACGTCTTCATCAAGCTGCCTGTGCCAATCATTCCCAGAGCCGTCACCATGGACCATGTTTCAGGGACAGCGTTCCATGGGGAGAGTATCTCCAGAGCTCCAAAGGACTTTGCCGTCTACGTAAGTGATTCCTCTAGAGTCGGGGGCGGGGGGTTGCGTAGCATTCGTAAGCGGGGGGTGAATACGGGTCAAAGAGTCCAGCGGCCTGCGGCTTCCTCCTGGCTCCCAGGAGAAACAAGCTCCTTGGAGTTGTATTCCTCTTTTATCCAATGTACCGCTCGAAAGGCAGCTTCTGGGGCAAGATGGAGCTCCAGGAGCCACAGGGAAAAGGAGCTGGCCCAGTGCGCGGTCCTAGACCTTCTTGGCTTCCAATCCCAGCGGGCATTTGTGATCCTCAGGTTACCCCCCTCTCACTGGGAACGTCTGCTGCTTTTCTGACTGGCAGCTTAGACTCGTTGAGTCGGCAAGTGTGGCACGCTACCTAGCTGCAGCTTCTCGTCTTCTCCTTGTGCTCATCTTCCTTGGACTACGGAGCTGAAATAAACCAGTACTTCACCGACCGAAGTCAAGTCTCCCCACGGTGTACCAAGCGCTCTTGTTTTCTCCACCCCCGTCTTTCTCTAGGGCATGAAGGAAGAACATGAGGAGCAGGGAACATTCCTGGGACAGTTCACTTTCCTGGCAGCGCTGAATCCCACTCAGACCTTCCAGCTGAAGGTACGGGGACCAAGAGGGAGGAGAACTCTAGGAGAGGAGGGGAGATGCGCTTGGCTGGGGAGAAGCTTCCCTGCCAGGGGGCTAGAGGCAGCCCTCTCCTTGAGCGTGTGCCACGCTGGCCTTTCTTCTGCTGTAACTTCCCAACGGCGTGTGCCTGGACTGCCGCTCTTCTTCTCTTTCCTTTTGGGTTTAAGCTCTAGCGCTTACAACCACCGCCGTTGAAGCTGAAATCAGCTTGACTGTCTGGACTCCAGGTGCATACAAGTGGCCACATCCCGTAGTATGCACTACTACTGGCCTGCTAGTTAAAGACGAGAAATACTGGGCTTTCTGAGGATTCCGTTGTTGCTGGTAGCGAGTAGTGACAGGGAGGCCATTCGGTTTCAGTGGCTTCCTAGAGAAGGCGACGAGACATGATACTAACACCACTGGGTCTTCTGACTGTGGAAGCATGTGCCTCAAAGCAGGCGAGAAGAACTTGCCAATGTATTTGCTGAAGCTTCTGGTAGCTGCTTCTTCCTTTACTGTTCTTATGGCCAACTGAGGTAGAGCAGGATAAGAACGTCTTGACCACCATAGGTCAAAAGACCTCGCAGGGCAGCCGGAAGTAAGCTGTTGAATGAGTCCGTCGCTGCGGCACTGCTCTGTCAGTAGTCAAAGGCCAGAGAGGAAAAGGCAACTCGTTTCTTCTTGTCATTTCAGGAGGAGCTCTCTGGGTTCGTGAATTACCTAAGGCTGCAAGTGCTGAGCAACTGGGGCCACCCGGACTACACCTGCCTGTATTGATTCAGGGTGCACGGTGATCCTCCCAAAGACGGGGGAAAGGTCTCAGTTTCACCTGGCAATAAATTCCATTAATTTTCACCAGGTCGAGTTCGAGTCTGTTTTGCCTGTGACGCTAACTGGTAAGAGAGCTCCCTGTCCTCCTCGCGACCCACGAGCTTATCGGAGGCTTCGCCGGAGGAAGAGGTGATGGAAAAGAGGACTGAGAACCGTCTCCGACAGATACCTTCATTGTTAATTCTAATCGAAGGCTGAACACATGTGCGGTTAAAGTACCACCGGCTGATAACCGGAAGACAGACTGAGAAGCAGGAATGCACTGTAAGAGTTTGGGTGCCCAGAACTGCGTAAGATGGGCTACCCACTCAAGACGGGGTAACTTAGAGTTCCGTATGTCCTGCTGAACTCAAGGCCCCTTTCCTAGAGGGGAACTCTGGCTCAAGCTGCCTCTGAATGGCCGTCGAGGGGCCTCAGCTGCTCCTGCTGGGCGTGCTGCGTTCCCAGGGCGGCGACACTCCCCCATGGCCTGCCGGGGGGATGTGCGTGTGTCCTCTCATAAACCTGGCTCTCAGCCAACACAGCACCCACTCTGGCAGAGCCATTTCTTTGTACAGTCTAGCTCTGGCCTTTTTTCATCTGTGATTGGGCAGGCTTCCTTTTCTCCTTTTGGGGATAAGGTAGCATGCTTTTGCCAAGTCTGCTAGTCGCTTGTTCGCGGAGAAAAGCAAAACCTAAGGTGTCTGTTATCGGGGAAGAGGGGCAGACTCCAGCCTCTGAAGAGAGCGTGTAGCAGCAAACATGCTCATAGTCGAGTACGCTCCTTTCCTCTCCTCTAAACACGTCTGCTGTCCCCTGGAATGGAGAGCGCGGTGCCTATGGCAACAACGAGAAATGAGAGTGCAAGGCACCCGCCACTTGTGCCCCTATGGCCCCTTGCCTTTCTCAGGCTGCAAGAAAAGAACCACCGACATGAACGTGAGCCCCCACGAGAGGAACGCTGAATGTACTTGGTGCCTGGCTTCAGTCACCTCAGGCGGCCTTCCTCGTACAGAGGGTCAAAAGCAGCGGCTAGGAAAGGTTTCTTGTAGCTCCCAAACCTGTTACTCTCCAGTGGGAATTCAAAGAGCTGACCCCTTGGTAGGAGACGTTCTGGTTTTGTAGGATTTCTTCCCTTGCGGAGAGGAGTGCAAAACCTGCTCCCTGGCAGGTTGGACTTTGCCTCCAAACGTGGCGCTGCCTTTTCTGTTGTGACATCTCCCACCGCCGTTGATGTCACAAAGCGTCGTCGGTGCTGAGGTAGACACAGCAGGGCATAAGATCGGGGTTGTCCCCGCGCCTTTGTCACTCTCGGTCTTGAGGGAACGGAGGTCGCAGAGTTTTTGGCTCGCTCCCGAGCAAGCAGGAGGCCTGGTGCCCGCACCTGAGCGGACATGGAGAGACAGCCACGGAAGGCCCACGATCTGAACGGGTATGTTTGAAAAATCCTCCTCTCCTTTCCCCAAGTGTATTTTCCACCTCACCAGCTGGGGTGGGTGGGGGGTGGACAGCGGAAGAACACGAGGGCAGCCTGAGAGCTCGGTCTGGAGGTGGTGGAAGGCAGCAGCAGTCTCTTCAGTCTCTTCACGAACGCCGGGACTAGGCCTAGAAAGCCTTTTGCCTCTGCAAAACGAGGGACGAGTCCATTTTGGATCGCACAGAGGGAGTCCCAGACGGTTGCCCAGATACATCCTGCCGCAGTAATTGCGAGAGCTCAGCACAGTCCTGTACTGCGCTCTGCAGGATGGGTTATGTCCCTGAGCTTTCTTGGTTTTCCTTCCGACGCGAACCAGAAGGACACCACTGTTTCCTCTGTTGGCAGTGGATTTGCCTTGTGCTCCTGGCAGAGGAGGCTTCCTTCAGAAACCTGCTCAGCTCCTCACCAGTGGTCTGCCTTAGGAAAAGGAGCACAAGATGCTCTGAGGGGGTGCAAGAAGTTTCCCAGTAAAACAAAAGGGGACTGTTTATTCCTGATGAAGTGTACGCTGTAAGCCTTTCGAGAGCCTCCTAGAACAGGCAGGAGGAGTTTCCGTCTTGCAGAGCGGTGTGTGCTGTCTCTTGGCAGATCAGGCTTCAGGGGAGCAGGGCCTAGCCACCAGGGTGTTTCTTTGGCGTTTCCGTGGTTGCCCATGGCTTGCCAGCATGCATTTACATTCAGCGCTCCCTCCCTCCCTCCCTCCCTCTTTAGCCAGGCTGCATTTGTTTACCCAGTCTGCATTTGTCTGCCTTTATGCCAAGAAAAGGGCCAGTGCTAAGCTGGCTGCTAAAGAAATGCTGCTAGAGGGGAGACACACAACCCCCGCCACCTTGCAGGCTGTTGAACGGTAGGGGTACAGGCTGAACATTTTCTTGAGAGGGGGTGGAGAACAGTATTAGCACAAGTACCGATCGGATGGTGGGCAGGAGAAACAGGCGTTCATTCTGTCCCTTCCATTTCCCAGGAATCCCTCGCCACCCCCACAGACGGGAAGTATGGCCACAGCTTTTGTTGCAACTCCTTCTCCTGTTCCGGAGTCAAGCTTGAGCCCTTCGTCCCTAACGAAACAGTGCCAATCGCTGCCGTGCCAAGTGCCCCACTGGTGCAGTTGGTGACAAGTCCACCACTGACTCGAGCTTGTGCAGGACCGAGCCAATCCTCACGCCAGGAACGCCAGGTCCAAGACCTGCACTCCCTCCTGCTGCTCTCGCGTCTGCTGCTGAAGTGCACGAGTACCGCCGGCTTCACCATCCTTTTCCTCCTTGCTGCTCCGCAGGAAAAGGAAGGCTCTGAAGACAGTGACCCTGGCGCTGCTTGTCGGTCTGGTCTCTTTCGGTGAGTCTCTGTAGAGCTCAGACCTGAGGATGGTGCTTTAGGAGGTCCCCAGGGCTCCACTCTGCCCTGCTCCGTTTCCCCTGCTGTGGCCAGAGGAGCCCAGCTAAGAGCAGAAAGTCCCCGACAGAGGTGTGCCAGTCCCCCCTGCTTCAGAGGAACGGGTGTGGGGGCCAGCAAGGGGTGGCCTGCCTTCCCCAGGAGGGCTAAGCCAGTTCTCTTAAGCCGTGGGAGAGGCGGTGGCTAGCCTCGCCTGCCCCAGGAGGTTGAGAAGCTTCTGCAGGACGAGGAGCATATTCCAGGGGAGGGAATGGCCATCTGTCGGGCTGTACGGCTGTACGGCTGTCTGTACGGCTCCAGCCCGTACGCCATCATGACCTCTTTGAAAGACTACAAGAGGAGAGACAACTGTGGCACCTGGGAGAGACACGGAAAGGGCAGCGGGCAGCCCGAGGCGTAACCCAGCCTTAGACCAAGTTCTAAGTGTAAGGAGAGCTTTGGTGTATGTCTGACAGGTGTTTATCACGTGGGACAGCTTGGCGAAGAAAGCCTCCGGAGGACTGCAGCAGAATGCCGGGCCTACCTCTCCTCCTATGTTCGGCCTCTCCAAGAGCAGGTGACATTTACGTTTCTTCAGATCAAGACTGGTTCTGCCAGCGTAACTCCAGGGCATAAAGTGCCACTCATTAAAAGCCTGCGGCTAGGGCTAGGCACGGTAGCCACCCTGGCAGGTCATTCAGGTGAAGGTCAACTGGGCCGAACACCCGTGTCTCCGCAGTTCGTGGCGTTGCCCACAGCTGATAAAGAACAATTAGGCCGATTTGGCAGACTTGGGCCTGCACGAGTTTCAGCAGAGCACTGGCTTGCGTGTGAAGACTTGAGTCCTTGGGTTTTGATCGGTATTAGAGTCCTGCTGCCCCAGCCTTCAACGTGCCAACCACTGCAAAAATTCCTTTGCGGGCACGTAATTCGGCAAGCAGCTTCATAGCAATGGACCTTCTCAGGGTGGTATCGAGAAAGGACCTGTAATCAAGCCACCCTTGGAAGTGTAGCAGGAACCTGCCCGATAGTAGTCCAGCTGCCTAGGAAGACGGGAAACTGAAGGAATACGTAGAAGAGCTTGCACGCACCTCTTGACCTATCGCATGAATGCCTGGCAAAAGGTAGAAGGCTTTGTAGGAAAGGTGATGTTTAACTGGAAGCCGTGCCCAAGTCAAAGAGGGGAGGCTTTCTGGAAGAAGACAATGCCCAATGGGCATCTGTCTTGCCTGCCGGTCCACGGTGGTGTTTTCACAGTGTACGCTAGTGGAGCACCCGAGCACAAATAGGCATGGTGTCTGTAACTCTTTGTTTCCCGTGGCTGTACAGAGACTGTCGTTGTGCGCTGCCTTCCTTTCTGCAGAAGGCCTGTTTCTGTTTGGAGTGACTGTTCCCTTTATTGTCGTTCCAGGAGCGCTTGCACCTCCCTGGAGGGGACTGGAAGACTCAGGGGTAAGCACGATTTCCCCTTGACTAGACGGTTCTTTAGAGGAGCTCTGCCCCTCGGCCCCAGCAGGACGTTGTTTATGTCCTGTCTCACACAAACTTCACCTGGCACGGCTCCCTGAGCGTCTCCCATTGCCCTTTCTTCCCTTCTGCCAAACGGTCAGCTATAGCTCCCCACGTCCATTAGAGGACTGGGGCCACCCATCCGTCCACCCTTTCGCTTGGGCTGGGCTGTTCGCAGCTCCACCTTTCTAACGCCTGAGAAGGGGAATGGTAGCCTTCTCCGTCCTGCACCCGTTTCTCTCCCTTGGTGCTTGGGAGCAGCTGCTAGGAGACACCTCTGCGTTCTTCCATTGCTGGGCTGCCATAGAAAGCCCCTGCAAGCAGCATTGCCCCCTCGAAGGAGAGGAGAGGCCAAGGGAAAGAGAGTCTTCTCCAGTGTAGCAGCAGTTGCCCGTGAAGACCTTTGCAGGGGGGCAAGGTTCAAGGACTGAGGGCAGCCTTGGAACTGCCCCTGTCAAGCCGAGAGGGAGGGCAGAAGTGTATTTCTCGAGCAAGCAGAAGAGGCTAGCCGAGGCAAGGACCATGTTATGCTAAGAAAGGAGAAGAGGGAGCAGCAGGAGAGAGGTGGAGGAAAAAACGGAGGGCCGAGATACTGGCAAGCAAGCGCAGGAAAGGCAAGCAGGGCGGAGGGCTCCAAGACTGATCCAGGAGAGCTCTCCCTCCCCTGTCTGCCTTAGATCGTGTCTCACTAATCTGTCCCTCAGGCAGGGAAGGAAAAGGAAGGAAGTGGTGAGAGAGGGGCAGAGGAACGCTGCGGTCACTATTAACCAGCACCATTTGATGGGCCGTTGGAGAGGGGCGTGCTGTAGGCAAAACGCTGCTTCTGATCTGAGTGGGAAGGGAGGAGATTTTGGAGAGTGCCCCAGAGGACTGAGCAGTCCAAGGCTGTGGAGCAAGGGGAGAGAATTGAAGGAGCGGGGCAGGGTGATTCAGTAGGAGCAGTGTTGGGGGAGGGGAACAAAGAGCAAAACAGGGGAGAGAGCTGTTGCTGAGAAGCAGCATCTGGCAACGGCAACCGCTTTCCCTTGCTCTTGGTGTGTCTTGCAGCCTTCCCTGTTTATGTCTGAGCTGCACGCGTAGCAGGAATTGGGAGATTAGGCTGGGCAAACATACGCGGGATCGGCATGCTATGCCCCTGTTGGCTACCTCTTAACTCGCAGCAGCCTGCCTTGAGACATCTTTCAAAAGAAAAAACTGCGCACCTCTTGTTTCTGTTGGCATTTGCTATAGGAACTGCCCCCTGCCCCCCTTCAAATCTGCTCTGGCATGGCTTTGATGATACGTTGGCACTTGTACTAGGGAAAAAGATGGCTTTGGGCGTTTGAGAGCTTCAGCAGTTCCCCAAAATGTACCCAGGCAGCCGGGAAGCAGCTTCTCAGCCTGAAGCTCTGAGAACTTTGGAACTAACTCTCCCAACCGCTTCAGACGTGGTTACCCTGCCAGTCATCCAGAGCCAGGCTTCTGGCCTCGCTCACATTCCCACGGCGTCCGAGAGGCCAGCCACGACAGATAGAGTCTCCCCGTTGCTCACTTCTTCTAGGCCAGCAGGGGACGAGTTAGGAGAAGCACTGAGCGAAACCCTGACCCTGCCAGAACAGCTACGCAAGCTCCAGGAAGAGCTTCATCACCTGCGCTGGAGCGTGAAGGATGTCGCCGAGCGTGCTCTCCAGGAAGCCCTGAAGCAGGCTAAGCTCCCAGGCTTTACCGGATGGGTAAGGGCACACTGCAGAAGGCTCTACTCAGAGGTTTCTTTCTTCCCTCCGGCATGTATCCTACTACAGTTCCCTGTCATAGCTAGCCAAAAGGCCGGTGCTGCTGGAACAAGTGCTGTGCATTGCCACACTTCCTTTTCCTGTTGCTCCACACTTCCTTCTGGGGGAAGAGAGAGCCGTGACGGGAACGACAGTTGTCTTAGGTGTACCTTCCTCTCCGTCCACATCTCGGGTCCTCCTCAAGGGAGGAGCGGAAGGAAAGAATGGTCTCAGCAGTCCAGAGTTACCCCAGTCCCATCTCAGGCCCAGAAGGCTTGTCTGTCCGTGCTGCCCGGCATGGGGCATCTCCACAGGAAAAGCCCGTTCCCGCAGCTTCAGCATTCAGAGCATTGGAGTGAGCAGCCCCTCCACTCTGATGCCCGTCAATCAGAGTAGAGCAAACTTGCGAGGTTTCCGGGCAATTCCGGCGTTCCTTACATCTGAGTTTAACCTTGTCCCAGTTCACCTTGGCTGGCCGGCCTTGCAGGGGAGCTGCTTGCCCCGTTCCTTTTCCTTCTAACAGGCGCTCTCCTTTGTGTTCCTTCCCAGGCTGTTCAAGACATCATCAATCAAGTCTTGGAGAAGCTGGAAGAAAACCAAGTCCCGATGCCTGATTATGCCCTCAAATCATCAGGTGCCGTGAGACTGTAGAAACCAAGCAGTTCCAAAGCGCTCCCTGTCCAGCTTGACAAGACCGGCATTTGAACGTGCCCAGTGGTAGGAGAGAAGGGGCGAGAAGTCAAGGGCCACCTCATGCCCTGAAAATGTACCCGCTGACAGGCTCTGTAAGGGGCCGGAGCGCATGTGAAGAGCAGAAAGCCTAGTTCGCATTCTTGTCGTCTTCCACGGCCCCTAGCGACAGTTTGACGAGTCCCTGCTGGGTGTTCCAGAGGGATCATGCCAGTAAGAAAGAGGGGAAACCCACTGTCGGAGGTGGAAGACTACTCAGAAGCCTTTTTCAAGTCAACAGTGCAGTATTCCTCCTGACACTGCTCGATGATCGTGCTCGTGTTTTAATTTCCAGGGGCTGCTGTCATTCATTCAAGGACTTCTCCCTCCTTCTGGAATACGAAAGGAAAAGTCTTTTTGTATTCCCTGCCGGTGCTGGATTACGTGAGGTCTCCTGATCTTCTTCTTGAGGTAGGAGCAGCAAGAAAGAGAAAAAGAAAGGTGGGGGGGAGGAACCAAACACGCTGCTGAGAGTTGCCTTTACCCTTGTCTTTGCTCCTCGACGCTTTCTTTTCCTGCCTCCTCCTTGCATGGACCTACTCGCCTCCTGGGTCTCCCTGCTGAGTCTTTCCTCTCCCGGAGTGCCCCAGGTCGTCCGCGCAAGCTTCCAACAGGCTAGCCTCGTCCTGCAGTCTCTGTCTTGCCAGTCACCGTGAAAACTGTCAGCATGGCACGGAAGGAGAATGGAAAAGGGGCCTGCAGAGGTCTGGGGTGTGAGCTCGCCGGGGCTCCTAGTGAGCACAAGCGGGCGCTGAGAGCCTGCACTGCTGGAGGGCCCCACGTTGTGCTTGCAAGCCGGGTCCGACCGAAAGCATTGGCTGCGGTTCACAGCAGAGCTGATTGGCCGAATCAGCTCTTCGTCCTCTGATGCTCACGGCAAGAATGAGAGCCAGGGCACCCTTCTCCACGTGAACGTAGTTTCTTCTTCTCCTTTCAGCCTGAAAATCATCCGGGAAACTGCTGGCCCTTCCCAGGAAGTCGGGGACATGTCTTCATCAAGCTGCCTGTGCCAATCATTCCCAGAGCCGTCACCATGGACCATGTTTCAGGGACAACGTTCCATGGGGAGAGTATCTCCAGAGCTCCAAAGGACTTTGCCGTCTACGTAAGTGATTCCTCTAGAGTCGGGGGCGGGGGGTTGCGTAGCATTCGTAAGCGGGGGGTGAATACGGGTCAAAGAGTCCAGCGGCCTGCGGCTTCCTCCTGGCTCCCAGGAGAAACAAGCTCCTTGGAGTTGTATTCCTCTTTTATCCAATGTACCGCTCGAAAGGCAGCTTCTGGGGCAAGATGGAGCTCCAGGAGCCACAGGGAAAAGGAGCTGGCCCAGTGCGCGGTCCTAGACCTTCTTGGCTTCCAATCCCAGCGGGCATTTGTGATCCTCAGGTTACCCCCCTCTCACTGGGAACGTCTGCTGCTTTTCTGACTGGCAGCTTAGACTCGTTGAGTCGGCAAGTGTGGCACGCTACCTAGCTGCAGCTTCTCGTCTTCTCCTTGTACTCATCTTCCTTGGACTACGGAGCTGAAATAAACCAGTACTTCACCGACCGAAGTCAAGTCTCCCCACGGTGTACCAAGCGCTCTTGTTTTCTCCACCCCCGTCTTTCTCTAGGGCATGAAGGAAGAACATGAGGAGCAGGGAACATTCCTGGGACAGTTCACTTTCCTGGCAGCGCTGAATCCCACTCAGACCTTCCAGCTGAAGGTACGGGGACCAAGAGGGAGGAGAACTCTAGGAGAGGAGGGGAGATGCGCTTGGCTGGGGAGAAGCTTCCCTGCCAGGGGGCTAGAGGCAGCCCTCTCCTTGAGCGTGTGCCACGCTGGCCTTTCTTCTGCTGTAACTTCCCAACGGCGTATGCCTGGACTGCCGCTCTTCTTCTCTTTCCTTTTGGGTTTAAGCTCTAGCGCTTACAACCGCCGCCGTTGAAGCTGAAATCAGCTTGACTGTCTGGACTCCAGGTGCATACAAGTGGCCACATCCCGTAGTATGCACTACTACTGGCCTGCTAGTTAAAGACGAGAAATACTGGGCTTTCTGAGGATTCCGTTGTTGCTGGTAGCGAGTAGTGACAGGGAGGCCATTCGGTTTCAGTGGCTTCCTAGAGAAGGCGACGAGACATGATACTAACACCACTGGGTCTTCTGACTGTGGAAGCATGTGCCTCAAAGCAGGCGAGAAGAACTTGCCAATGTATTTGCTGAAGCTTCTGGTAGCTGCTTCTTCCTTTACTGTTCTTATGGCCAACTGAGGTAGAGCAGGATAAGAACGTCTTGACCACCATAGGTCAAAAGACCTCGCAGGGCAGCCGGAAGTAAGCTGTTGAATGAGTCCGTCGCTGCGGCACTGCTCTGTCAGTAGTCAAAGGCCAGAGAGGAAAAGGCAACTCGTTTCTTCTTGTCATTTCAGGAGGAGCTCTCTGGGTTCGTGAATTACCTAAGGCTGCAAGTGCTGAGCAACTGGGGCCACCCGGACTACACCTGCCTGTATCGATTCAGGGTGCACGGTGATCCTCCCAAAGACGGGGGAAAGGTCTCAGTTTCACCTGGCAATAAATTCCATTAATTTTCACCAGGTCGAGTTCGAGTCTGTTTTGCCTGTGACGCTAACTGGTAAGAGAGCTCCCTGTCCTCCTCGCGACCCACGAGCTTATCGGAGGCTTCGCCGGAGGAAGAGGTGATGGAAAAGAGGACTGAGAACCGTCTCCGACAGATACCTTCATTGTTAATTCTAATCGAAGGCTGAACACATGTGCGGTTAAAGTACCACCGGCTGATAACCGGAAGACAGACTGAGAAGCAGGAATGCACTGTAAGAGTTTGGGTGCCCAGAACTGCGTAAGATGGGCTACCCACTCAAGACGGGGTAACTTAGAGTTCCGTATGTCCTGCCGAACTCAAGGCCCCTTTCCTAGAGGGGAACTCTGGCTCAAGCTGCCTCTGAATGGCCGTCGAGGGGCCTCAGCTGCTCCTGCTGGGCGTGCTGCGTTCCCAGGGCGGCGACACTCCCCCATGGCCTGCCGGGGGGATGTGCGTGTGTCCTCTCATAAACCTGGCTCTCAGCCAACACAGCACCCACTCTGGCAGAGCCATTTCTTTGTACAGTCTAGCTCTGGCCTTTTTTCATCTGTGATTGGGCAGGCTTCCTTTTCTCCTTTTGGGGATAAGGTAGCATGCTTTTGCCAAGTCTGCTAGTCGCTTGTTCGCGGAGAAAAGCAAAACCTAAGGTGTCTGTTATCGGGGAAGAGGGGCAGACTCCAGCCTCTGAAGAGAGCGTGTAGCAGCAAACATGCTCATAGTCGAGTACGCTCCTTTCCTCTCCTCTAAACACGTCTGCTGTCCCCTGGAATGGAGAGCGCGGTGCCTATGGCAACAACGAGAAATGAGAGTGCAAGGCACCCGCCACTTGTGCCCCTATGGCCCCTTGCCTTTCTCAGGCTGCAAGAAAAGAACCACCGACATGAACGTGAGCCCCCACGAGAGGAACGCTGAATGTACTTGGTGCCTGGCTTCAGTCACCTCAGGCGGCCTTCCTCGTACAGAGGGTCAAAAGCAGCGGCTAGGAAAGGTTTCTTGTAGCTCCCAAACCTGTTACTCTCCAGTGGGAATTCAAAGAGCTGACCCCTTGGTAGGAGACGTTCTGGTTTTGTAGGATTTCTTCCCTTGCGGAGAGGAGTGCAAAACCTGCTCCCTGGCAGGTTGGACTTTGCCTCCAAACGTGGCGCTGCCTTTTCTGTTGTGACATCTCCCACCGCCGTTGATGTCACAAAGCGTCGTCGGTGCTGAGGTAGACACAGCAGGGCATAAGATCGGGGTTGTCCCCGCGCCTTTGTCACTCTCGGTCTTGAGGGAACGGAGGTCGCAGAGTTTTTGGCTCGCTCCCGAGCAAGCAGGAGGCCTGGTGCCCGCACCTGAGCGGACATGGAGAGACAGCCACGGAAGGCCCACGATCTGAACGGGTATGTTTGAAAAATCCTCCTCTCCTTTCCCCAAGTGTATTTTCCACCTCACCAGCTGGGGTGGGTGGGGGGTGGACAGCGGAAGAACACGAGGGCAGCCTGAGAGCTCGGTCTGGAGGTGGTGGAAGGCAGCAGCAGTCTCTTCAGTCTCTTCACGAACGCCGGGACTAGGCCTAGAAAGCCTTTTGCCTCTGCAAAACGAGGGACGAGTCCATTTTGGATCGCACAGAGGGAGTCCCAGACGGTTGCCCAGATACATCCTGCCGCAGTAATTGCGAGAGCTCAGCACAGTCCTGTACTGCGCTCTGCAGGATGGGTTATGTCCCTGAGCTTTCTTGGTTTTCCTTCCGACGCGAACCAGAAGGACACCACTGTTTCCTCTGTTGGCAGTGGATTTGCCTTGTGCTCCTGGCAGAGGAGGCTTCCTTCAGAAACCTGCTCAGCTCCTCACCAGTGGTCTGCCTTAGGAAAAGGAGCACAAGATGCTCTGAGGGGGTGCAAGAAGTTTCCCAGTAAAACAAAAGGGGACTGTTTATTCCTGATGAAGTGTACGCTGTAAGCCTTTCGAGAGCCTCCTAGAACAGGCAGGAGGAGTTTCCGTCTTGCAGAGCGGTGTGTGCTGTCTCTTGGCAGATCAGGCTTCAGGGGAGCAGGGCCTAGCCACCAGGGTGTTTCTTTGGCGTTTCCGTGGTTGCCCATGGCTTGCCAGCATGCATTTACATTCAGCGCTCCCTCCCTCCCTCCCTCCCTCTTTAGCCAGGCTGCATTTGTTTACCCAGTCTGCATTTGTCTGCCTTTATGCCAAGAAAAGGGCCAGTGCTAAGCTGGCTGCTAAAGAAATGCTGCTAGAGGGGAGACACACAAGCCCCGCCACCTTGCAGGCTGTTGAACGGTAGGGGTACAGGCTGAACGTTTTCTTGAGAGGGGGTGGAGAACAGTATTAGCACAAGTACCGATCGGATGGTGGGCAGGAGAAACAGGCGTTCGTTCTGTCCCTTCCATTTCCCAGGAATCCCTCGCCACCCCCACAGACGGGAAGTATGGCCACAGCTTTTGTTGCAACTCCTTCTCCTGTTCTGGAGTCAAGCTTGAGCCCTTCGTCCCTAACGAAACAGTGCCAATCGCTGCCGTGCCAAGTGCCCCACTGGTGCAGTTGGTGACAAGTCCACCACTGACTCGAGCTTGTGCAGGACCAAGCCAATCCTCACGCCAGGAACGCCAGGTCCAAGACCTGCACTCCCTCCTGCTGCTCTCGCGTCTGCTGCTGAAGTGCACGAGTACCGCCGGCTTCACCATCCTTTTCCTCCTTGCTGCTCCGCAGGAAAAGGAAGGCTCTGAAGACAGTGACCCTGGCGCTGCTTGTCGGTCTGGTCTCTTTCGGTGAGTCTCTGTAGAGCTCAGACCTGAGGATGGTGCTTTAGGAGGTCCCCAGGGCTCCACTCTGCCCTGCTCCGTTTCCCCTGCTGTGGCCAGAGGAGCCCAGCTAAGAGCAGAAAGTCCCCGACAGAGGTGTGCCAGTCCCCCCTGCTTCAGAGGAACGGGTGTGGGGGCCAGCAAGGGGTGGCCTGCCTTCCCCAGGAGGGCTAAGCCAGTTCTCTTAAGCCGTGGGAGAGGCGGTGGCTAGCCTCGCCTGCCCCAGGAGGTTGAGAAGCTTCTGCAGGACGAGGAGCATATTCCAGGGGAGGGAATGGCCATCTGTCGGGCTGTACGGCTGTACGGCTGTCTGTACGGCTCCAGCCCGTACGCCATCATGACCTCTTTGAAAGACTACAAGAGGAGAGACAACTGTGGCACCTGGGAGAGACACGGAAAGGGCAGCGGGCAGCCCGAGGCGTAACCCAGCCTTAGACCAAGTTCTAAGTGTAAGGAGAGCTTTGGTGTATGTCTGACAGGTGTTTATCACGTGGGACAGCTTGGCGAAGAAAGCCTCCGGAGGACTGCAGCAGAATGCCGGGCCTACCTCTCCTCCTATGTTCGGCCTCTCCAAGAGCAGGTGACATTTACGTTTCTTCAGATCAAGACTGGTTCTGCCAGCGTAACTCCAGGGCATAAAGTGCCACTCATTAAAAGCCTGCGGCTAGGGCTAGGCACGGTAGCCACCCTGGCAGGTCATTCAGGTGAAGGTCAACTGGGCCGAACACCCGTGTCTCCGCAGTTCGTGGCGTTGCCCACAGCTGATAAAGAACAATTAGGCCGATTTGGCAGACTTGGGCCTGCACGGGTTTCAGCAGAGCACTGGCTTGCGTGTGAAGACTTGAGTCCTTGGGTTTTGATCGGTATTAGAGTCCTGCTGCCCCAGCCTTCAACGTGCCAACCACTGCAAAAATTCCTTTGCGGGCACGTAATTCGGCAAGCAGCTTCATAGCAATGGACCTTCTCAGGGTGGTATCGAGAAAGGACCTGTAATCAAGCCACCCTTGGAAGTGTAGCAGGAACCTGCCCGATAGTAGTCCAGCTGCCTAGGAAGACGGGAAACTGAAGGAATACGTAGAAGAGCTTGCACGCACCTCTTGACCTATCGCATGAATGCCTGGCAAAAGGTAGAAGGCTTTGTAGGAAAGGTGATGTTTAACTGGAAGCCGTGCCCAAGTCAAAGAGGGGAGGCTTTCTGGAAGAAGACAATGCCCAATGGGCATCTGTCTTGCCTGCCGGTCCACGGTGGTGTTTTCACAGTGTACGCTAGTGGAGCACCCGAGCACAAATAGGCATGGTGTCTGTAACTCTTTGTTTCCCGTGGCTGTACAGAGACTGTCGTTGTGCGCTGCCTTCCTTTCTGCAGAAGGCCTGTTTCTGTTTGGAGTGACTGTTCCCTTTATTGTCGTTCCAGGAGCGCTTGCACCTCCCTGGAGGGGACTGGAAGACTCAGGGGTAAGCACGATTTCCCCTTGACTAGACGGTTCTTTAGAGGAGCTCTGCCCCTCGGCCCCAGCAGGACGTTGTTTATGTCCTGTCTCACACAAACTTCACCTGGCACGGCTCCCTGAGCGTCTCCCATTGCCCTTTCTTCCCTTCTGCCAAACGGTCAGCTATAGCTCCCCACGTCCATTAGAGGACTGGGGCCACCCATCCGTCCACCCTTTCGCTTGGGCTGGGCTGTTCGCAGCTCCACCTTTCTAACGCCTGAGAAGGGGAATGGTAGCCTTCTCCGTCCTGCACCCGTTTCTCTCCCTTGGTGCTTGGGAGCAGCTGCTAGGAGACACCTCTGCGTTCTTCCATTGCTGGGCTGCCATAGAAAGCCCCTGCAAGCAGCATTGCCCCCTCGAAGGAGAGGAGAGGCCAAGGGAAAGAGAGTCTTCTCCAGTGTAGCAGCAGTTGCCCGTGAAGACCTTTGCAGGGGGGCAAGGTTCAAGGACTGAGGGCAGCCTTGGAACTGCCCCTGTCAAGCCGAGAGGGAGGGCAGAAGTGTATTTCTCGAGCAAGCAGAAGAGGCTAGCCGAGGCAAGGACCATGTTATGCTAAGAAAGGAGAAGAGGGAGCAGCAGGAGAGAGGTGGAGGAAAAAACGGAGGGCCGAGATACTGGCAAGCAAGCGCAGGAAAGGCAAGCAGGGCGGAGGGCTCCAAGACTGATCCAGGAGAGCTCTCCCTCCCCTGTCTGCCTTAGATCGTGTCTCACTAATCTGTCCCTCAGGCAGGGAAGGAAAAGGAAGGAAGTGGTGAGAGAGGGGCAGAGGAACGCTGCGGTCACTATTAACCAGCACCATTTGATGGGCCGTTGGAGAGGGGCGTGCTGTAGGCAAAACGCTGCTTCTGATCTGAGTGGGAAGGGAGGAGATTTTGGAGAGTGCCCCAGAGGACTGAGCAGTCCAAGGCTGTGGAGCAAGGGGAGAGAATTGAAGGAGCGGGGCAGGGTGATTCAGTAGGAGCAGTGTTGGGGGAGGGGAACAAAGAGCAAAACAGGGGAGAGAGCTGTTGCTGAGAAGCAGCATCTGGCAACGGCAACCGCTTTCCCTTGCTCTTGGTGTGTCTTGCAGCCTTCCCTGTTTATGTCTGAGCTGCACGCGTAGCAGGAATTGGGAGATTAGGCTGGGCAAACATACGCGGGATCGGCATGCTATGCCCCTGTTGGCTACCTCTTAACTCGCAGCAGCCTGCCTTGAGACATCTTTCAAAAGAAAAAACTGCGCACCTCTTGTTTCTGTTGGCATTTGCTATAGGAACTGCCCCCTGCCCCCCTTCAAATCTGCTCTGGCATGGCTTTGATGATACGTTGGCAGTTGTACTAGGGAAAAAGATGGCTTTGGGCGTTTGAGAGCTTCAGCAGTTCCCCAAAATGTACCCAGGCAGCCGGGAAGCAGCTTCTCAGCCTGAAGCTCTGAGAACTTTGGAACTAACTCTCCCAACCGCTTCAGACGTGGTTACCCTGCCAGTCATCCAGAGCCAGGCTTCTGGCCTCGCTCACATTCCCACGGCGTCCGAGAGGCCAGCCACGACAGATAGAGTCTCCCCGTTGCTCACTTCTTCTAGGCCAGCAGGGGACGAGTTAGGAGAAGCACTGAGCGAAACCCTGACCCTGCCAGAACAGCTACGCAAGCTCCAGGAAGAGCTTCATCACCTGCGCTGGAGCGTGAAGGATGTCGCCGAGCGTGCTCTCCAGGAAGCCCTGAAGCAGGCTAAGCTCCCAGGCTTTACCGGATGGGTAAGGGCACACTGCAGAAGGCTCTACTCAGAGGTTTCTTTCTTCCCTCCGGCATGTATCCTACTACAGTTCCCTGTCATAGCTAGCCAAAAGGCCGGTGCTGCTGGAACAAGTGCTGTGCATTGCCACACTTCCTTTTCCTGTTGCTCCACACTTCCTTCTGGGGGAAGAGAGAGCCGTGACGGGAACGACAGTTGTCTTAGGTGTACCTTCCTCTCCGTCCACATCTCGGGTCCTCCTCAAGGGAGGAGCGGAAGGAAAGAATGGTCTCAGCAGTCCAGAGTTACCCCAGTCCCATCTCAGGCCCAGAAGGCTTGTCTGTCCGTGCTGCCCGGCATGGGGCATCTCCACAGGAAAAGCCCGTTCCCGCAGCTTCAGCATTCAGAGCATTGGAGTGAGCAGCCCCTCCACTCTGATGCCCGTCAATCAGAGTAGAGCAAACTTGCGAGGTTTCCGGGCAATTCCGGCGTTCCTTACATCTGAGTTTAACCTTGTCCCAGTTCACCTTGGCTGGCCGGCCTTGCAGGGGAGCTGCTTGCCCCGTTCCTTTTCCTTCTAACAGGCGCTCTCCTTTGTGTTCCTTCCCAGGCTGTTCAAGACATCATCAATCAAGTCTTGGAGAAGCTGGAAGAAAACCAAGTCCCGATGCCTGATTATGCCCTCAAATCATCAGGTGCCGTGAGACTGTAGAAACCAAGCAGTTCCAAAGCGCTCCCTGTCCAGCTTGACAAGACCGGCATTTGAACGTGCCCAGTGGTAGGAGAGAAGGGGCGAGAAGTCAAGGGCCACCTCATGCCCTGAAAATGTACCCGCTGACAGGCTCTGTAAGGGGCCGGAGCGCATGTGAAGAGCAGAAAGCCTAGTTCGCATTCTTGTCGTCTTCCACGGCCCCTAGCGACAGTTTGACGAGTCCCTGCTGGGTGTTCCAGAGGGATCATGCCAGTAAGAAAGAGGGGAAACCCACTGTCGGAGGTGGAAGACTACTCAGAAGCCTTTTTCAAGTCAACAGTGCAGTATTCCTCCTGACACTGCTCGATGATCGTGCTCGTGTTTTAATTTCCAGGGGCTGCTGTCATTCATTCAAGGACTTCTCCCTCCTTCTGGAATACGAAAGGAAAAGTCTTTTTGTATTCCCTGCCGGTGCTGGATTACGTGAGGTCTCCTGATCTTCTTCTTGAGGTAGGAGCAGCAAGAAAGAGAAAAAGAAAGGTGGGGGGGAGGAACCAAACACGCTGCTGAGAGTTGCCTTTACCCTTGTCTTTGCTCCTCGACGCTTTCTTTTCCTGCCTCCTCCTTGCATGGACCTACTCGCCTCCTGGGTCTCCCTGCTGAGTCTTTCCTCTCCCGGAGTGCCCCAGGTCGTCCGCGCAAGCTTCCAACAGGCTAGCCTCGTCCTGCAGTCTCTGTCTTGCCAGTCACCGTGAAAACTGTCAGCATGGCACGGAAGGAGAATGGAAAAGGGGCCTGCAGAGGTCTGGGGTGTGAGCTCGCCGGGGCTCCTAGGGAGCACAAGCGGGCGCTGAGAGCCTGCACTGCTGGAGGGCCCCACGTTGTGCTTGCAAGCCGGGTCCGACCGAAGGCATTGGCTGCGGTTCACAGCAGAGCTGATTGGCCGAATCAGCTCTTCGTCCTCTGATGCTCACGGCAAGAATGAGAGCCAGGGCACCCTTCTCCACGTGAACGTAGTTTCTTCTTCTCCTTTCAGCCTGAAAATCATCCGGGAAACTGCTGGCCCTTCCCAGGAAGTCGGGGACATGTCTTCATCAAGCTGCCTGTGCCAATCATTCCCAGAGCCGTCACCATGGACCATGTTTCAGGGACAACGTTCCATGGGGAGAGTATCTCCAGAGCTCCAAAGGACTTTGCCGTCTACGTAAGTGATTCCTCTAGAGTCGGGGGCGGGGGGTTGCGTAGCATTCGTAAGCGGGGGGTGAATACGGGTCAAAGAGTCCAGCGGCCTGCGGCTTCCTCCTGGCTCCCAGGAGAAACAAGCTCCTTGGAGTTGTATTCCTCTTTTATCCAATGTACCGCTCGAAAGGCAGCTTCTGGGGCAAGATGGAGCTCCAGGAGCCACAGGGAAAAGGAGCTGGCCCAGTGCGCGGTCCTAGACCTTCTTGGCTTCCAATCCCAGCGGGCATTTGTGATCCTCAGGTTACCCCCCTCTCACTGGGAACGTCTGCTGCTTTTCTGACTGGCAGCTTAGACTCGTTGAGTCGGCAAGTGTGGCACGCTACCTAGCTGCAGCTTCTCGTCTTCTCCTTGTACTCATCTTCCTTGGACTACGGAGCTGAAATAAACCAGTACTTCACCGACCGAAGTCAAGTCTCCCCACGGTGTACCAAGCGCTCTTGTTTTCTCCACCCCCGTCTTTCTCTAGGGCATGAAGGAAGAACATGAGGAGCAGGGAACATTCCTGGGACAGTTCACTTTCCTGGCAGCGCTGAATCCCACTCAGACCTTCCAGCTGAAGGTACGGGGACCAAGAGGGAGGAGAACTCTAGGAGAGGAGGGGAGATGCGCTTGGCTGGGGAGAAGCTTCCCTGCCAGGGGGCTAGAGGCAGCCCTCTCCTTGAGCGTGTGCCACGCTGGCCTTTCTTCTGCTGTAACTTCCCAACGGCGTATGCCTGGACTGCCGCTCTTCTTCTCTTTCCTTTTGGGTTTAAGCTCTAGCGCTTACAACCGCCGCCGTTGAAGCTGAAATCAGCTTGACTGTCTGGACTCCAGGTGCATACAAGTGGCCACATCCCGTAGTATGCACTACTACTGGCCTGCTAGTTAAAGACGAGAAATACTGGGCTTTCTGAGGATTCCGTTGTTGCTGGTAGCGAGTAGTGACAGGGAGGCCATTTGGTTTCAGTGGCTTCCTAGAGAAGGCGACGAGACATGATACTAACACCACTGGGTCTTCTGACTGTGGAAGCATGTGCCTCAAAGCAGGCGAGAAGAACTTGCCAATGTATTTGCTGAAGCTTCTGGTAGCTGCTTCTTCCTTTACTGTTCTTATGGCCAACTGAGGTAGAGCAGGATAAGAACGTCTTGACCACCATAGGTCAAAAGACCTCGCAGGGCAGCCGGAAGTAAGCTGTTGAATGAGTCCGTCGCTGCGGCACTGCTCTGTCAGTAGTCAAAGGCCAGAGAGGAAAAGGCAACTCGTTTCTTCTTGTCATTTCAGGAGGAGCTCTCTGGGTTCGTGAATTACCTAAGGCTGCAAGTGCTGAGCAACTGGGGCCACCTGGACTACACCTGCCTGTATCGATTCAGGGTGCACGGTGATCCTCCCAAAGACGGGGGAAAGGTCTCAGTTTCACCTGGCAATAAATTCCATTAATTTTCACCAGGTCGAGTTCGAGTCTGTTTTGCCTGTGACGCTAACTGGTAAGAGAGCTCCCTGTCCTCCTCGCGACCCACGAGCTTATCGGAGGCTTCGCCGGAGGAAGAGGTGATGGAAAAGAGGACTGAGAACCGTCTCCGACAGATACCTTCATTGTTAATTCTAATCGAAGGCTGAACACATGTGCGGTTAAAGTACCACCGGCTGATAACCGGAAGACAGACTGAGAAGCAGGAATGCACTGTAAGAGTTTGGGTGCCCAGAACTGCGTAAGATGGGCTACCCACTCAAGACGGGGTAACTTAGAGTTCCGTATGTCCTGCCGAACTCAAGGCCCCTTTCCTAGAGGGGAACTCTGGCTCAAGCTGCCTCTGAATGGCCGTCGAGGGGCCTCAGCTGCTCCTGCTGGGCGTGCTGCGTTCCCAGGGCGGCGACACTCCCCCATGGCCTGCCGGGGGGATGTGCGTGTGTCCTCTCATAAACCTGGCTCTCAGCCAACACAGCACCCACTCTGGCAGAGCCATTTCTTTGTACAGTCTAGCTCTGGCCTTTTTTCATCTGTGATTGGGCAGGCTTCCTTTTCTCCTTTTGGGGATAAGGTAGCATGCTTTTGCCAAGTCTGCTAGTCGCTTGTTCGCGGAGAAAAGCAAAACCTAAGGTGTCTGTTATCGGGGAAGAGGGGCAGACTCCAGCCTCTGAAGAGAGCGTGTAGCAGCAAACATGCTCATAGTCGAGTACGCTCCTTTCCTCTCCTCTAAACACGTCTGCTGTCCCCTGGAATGGAGAGCGCGGTGCCTATGGCAACAACGAGAAATGAGAGTGCAAGGCACCCGCCACTTGTGCCCCTATGGCCCCTTGCCTTTCTCAGGCTGCAAGAAAAGAACCACCGACATGAACGTGAGCCCCCACGAGAGGAACGCTGAATGTACTTGGTGCCTGGCTTCAGTCACCTCAGGCGGCCTTCCTCGTACAGAGGGTCAAAAGCAGCGGCTAGGAAAGGTTTCTTGTAGCTCCCAAACCTGTTACTCTCCAGTGGGAATTCAAAGAGCTGACCCCTTGGTAGGAGACGTTCTGGTTTTGTAGGATTTCTTCCCTTGCGGAGAGGAGTGCAAAACCTGCTCCCTGGCAGGTTGGACTTTGCCTCCAAACGTGGCGCTGCCTTTTCTGTTGTGACATCTCCCACCGCCGTTGATGTCACAAAGCGTCGTCGGTGCTGAGGTAGACACAGCAGGGCATAAGATCGGGGTTGTCCCCGCGCCTTTGTCACTCTCGGTCTTGAGGGAACGGAGGTCGCAGAGTTTTTGGCTCGCTCCCGAGCAAGCAGGAGGCCTGGTGCCCGCACCTGAGCGGACATGGAGAGACAGCCACGGAAGGCCCACGATCTGAACGGGTATGTTTGAAAAATCCTCCTCTCCTTTCCCCAAGTGTATTTTCCACCTCACCAGCTGGGGTGGGTGGGGGGTGGACAGCGGAAGAACACGAGGGCAGCCTGAGAGCTCGGTCTGGAGGTGGTGGAAGGCAGCAGCAGTCTCTTCAGTCTCTTCACGAACGCCGGGACTAGGCCTAGAAAGCCTTTTGCCTCTGCAAAACGAGGGACGAGTCCATTTTGGATCGCACAGAGGGAGTCCCAGACGGTTGCCCAGATACATCCTGCCGCAGTAATTGCGAGAGCTCAGCACAGTCCTGTACTGCGCTCTGCAGGATGGGTTATGTCCCTGAGCTTTCTTGGTTTTCCTTCCGACGCGAACCAGAAGGACACCACTGTTTCCTCTGTTGGCAGTGGATTTGCCTTGTGCTCCTGGCAGAGGAGGCTTCCTTCAGAAACCTGCTCAGCTCCTCACCAGTGGTCTGCCTTAGGAAAAGGAGCACAAGATGCTCTGAGGGGGTGCAAGAAGTTTCCCAGTAAAACAAAAGGGGACTGTTTATTCCTGATGAAGTGTACGCTGTAAGCCTTTCGAGAGCCTCCTAGAACAGGCAGGAGGAGTTTCCGTCTTGCAGAGCGGTGTGTGCTGTCTCTTGGCAGATCAGGCTTCAGGGGAGCAGGGCCTAGCCACCAGGGTGTTTCTTTGGCGTTTCCGTGGTTGCCCATGGCTTGCCAGCATGCATTTACATTCAGCGCTCCCTCCCTCCCTCCCTCCCTCTTTAGCCAGGCTGCATTTGTTTACCCAGTCTGCATTTGTCTGCCTTTATGCCAAGAAAAGGGCCAGTGCTAAGCTGGCTGCTAAAGAAATGCTGCTAGAGGGGAGACACACAACCCCCGCCACCTTGCAGGCTGTTGAACGGTAGGGGTACAGGCTGAACGTTTTCTTGAGAGGGGGTGGAGAACAGTATTAGCACAAGTACCGATCGGATGGTGGGCAGGAGAAACAGGCGTTCATTCTGTCCCTTCCATTTCCCAGGAATCCCTCGCCACCCCCACAGACGGGAAGTATGGCCACAGCTTTTGTTGCAACTCCTTCTCCTGTTCCGGAGTCAAGCTTGAGCCCTTCGTCCCTAACGAAACAGTGCCAATCGCTGCCGTGCCAAGTGCCCCACTGGTGCAGTTGGTGACAAGTCCACCACTGACTCGAGCTTGTGCAGGACCGAGCCAATCCTCACGCCAGGAACGCCAGGTCCAAGACCTGCACTCCCTCCTGCTGCTCTCGCGTCTGCTGCTGAAGTGCACGAGTACCGCCGGCTTCACCATCCTTTTCCTCCTTGCTGCTCCGCAGGAAAAGGAAGGCTCTGAAGACAGTGACCCTGGCGCTGCTTGTCGGTCTGGTCTCTTTCGGTGAGTCTCTGTAGAGCTCAGACCTGAGGATGGTGCTTTAGGAGGTCCCCAGGGCTCCACTCTGCCCTGCTCCGTTTCCCCTGCTGTGGCCAGAGGAGCCCAGCTAAGAGCAGAAAGTCCCCGACAGAGGTGTGCCAGTCCCCCCTGCTTCAGAGGAACGGGTGTGGGGGCCAGCAAGGGGTGGCCTGCCTTCCCCAGGAGGGCTAAGCCAGTTCTCTTAAGCCGTGGGAGAGGCGGTGGCTAGCCTCGCCTGCCCCAGGAGGTTGAGAAGCTTCTGCAGGACGAGGAGCATATTCCAGGGGAGGGAATGGCCATCTGTCGGGCTGTACGGCTGTACGGCTGTCTGTACGGCTCCAGCCCGTACGCCATCATGACCTCTTTGAAAGACTACAAGAGGAGAGACAACTGTGGCACCTGGGAGAGACACGGAAAGGGCAGCGGGCAGCCCGAGGCGTAACCCAGCCTTAGACCAAGTTCTAAGTGTAAGGAGAGCTTTGGTGTATGTCTGACAGGTGTTTATCACGTGGGACAGCTTGGCGAAGAAAGCCTCCGGAGGACTGCAGCAGAATGCCGGGCCTACCTCTCCTCCTATGTTCGGCCTCTCCAAGAGCAGGTGACATTTACGTTTCTTCAGATCAAGACTGGTTCTGCCAGCGTAACTCCAGGGCATAAAGTGCCACTCATTAAAAGCCTGCGGCTAGGGCTAGGCACGGTAGCCACCCTGGCAGGTCATTCAGGTGAAGGTCAACTGGGCCGAACACCCGTGTCTCCGCAGTTCGTGGCGTTGCCCACAGCTGATAAAGAACAATTAGGCCGATTTGGCAGACTTGGGCCTGCACGGGTTTCAGCAGAGCACTGGCTTGCGTGTGAAGACTTGAGTCCTTGGGTTTTGATCGGTATTAGAGTCCTGCTGCCCCAGCCTTCAACGTGCCAACCACTGCAAAAATTCCTTTGCGGGCACGTAATTCGGCAAGCAGCTTCATAGCAATGGACCTTCTCAGGGTGGTATCGAGAAAGGACCTGTAATCAAGCCACCCTTGGAAGTGTAGCAGGAACCTGCCCGATAGTAGTCCAGCTGCCTAGGAAGACGGGAAACTGAAGGAATACGTAGAAGAGCTTGCACGCACCTCTTGACCTATCGCATGAATGCCTGGCAAAAGGTAGAAGGCTTTGTAGGAAAGGTGATGTTTAACTGGAAGCCGTGCCCAAGTCAAAGAGGGGAGGCTTTCTGGAAGAAGACAATGCCCAATGGGCATCTGTCTTGCCTGCCGGTCCACGGTGGTGTTTTCACAGTGTACGCTAGTGGAGCACCCGAGCACAAATAGGCATGGTGTCTGTAACTCTTTGTTTCCCGTGGCTGTACAGAGACTGTCGTTGTGCGCTGCCTTCCTTTCTGCAGAAGGCCTGTTTCTGTTTGGAGTGACTGTTCCCTTTATTGTCGTTCCAGGAGCGCTTGCACCTCCCTGGAGGGGACTGGAAGACTCAGGGGTAAGCACGATTTCCCCTTGACTAGACGGTTCTTTAGAGGAGCTCTGCCCCTCGGCCCCAGCAGGACGTTGTTTATGTCCTGTCTCACACAAACTTCACCTGGCACGGCTCCCTGAGCGTCTCCCATTGCCCTTTCTTCCCTTCTGCCAAACGGTCAGCTATAGCTCCCCACGTCCATTAGAGGACTGGGGCCACCCATCCGTCCACCCTTTCGCTTGGGCTGGGCTGTTCGCAGCTCCACCTTTCTAACGCCTGAGAAGGGGAATGGTAGCCTTCTCCGTCCTGCACCCGTTTCTCTCCCTTGGTGCTTGGGAGCAGCTGCTAGGAGACACCTCTGCGTTCTTCCATTGCTGGGCTGCCATAGAAAGCCCCTGCAAGCAGCATTGCCCCCTCGAAGGAGAGGAGAGGCCAAGGGAAAGAGAGTCTTCTCCAGTGTAGCAGCAGTTGCCCGTGAAGACCTTTGCAGGGGGGCAAGGTTCAAGGACTGAGGGCAGCCTTGGAACTGCCCCTGTCAAGCCGAGAGGGAGGGCAGAAGTGTATTTCTCGAGCAAGCAGAAGAGGCTAGCCGAGGCAAGGACCATGTTATGCTAAGAAAGGAGAAGAGGGAGCAGCAGGAGAGAGGTGGAGGAAAAAACGGAGGGCCGAGATACTGGCAAGCAAGCGCAGGAAAGGCAAGCAGGGCGGAGGGCTCCAAGACTGATCCAGGAGAGCTCTCCCTCCCCTGTCTGCCTTAGATCGTGTCTCACTAATCTGTCCCTCAGGCAGGGAAGGAAAAGGAAGGAAGTGGTGAGAGAGGGGCAGAGGAACGCTGCGGTCACTATTAACCAGCACCATTTGATGGGCCGTTGGAGAGGGGCGTGCTGTAGGCAAAACGCTGCTTCTGATCTGAGTGGGAAGGGAGGAGATTTTGGAGAGTGCCCCAGAGGACTGAGCAGTCCAAGGCTGTGGAGCAAGGGGAGAGAATTGAAGGAGCGGGGCAGGGTGATTCAGTAGGAGCAGTGTTGGGGGAGGGGAACAAAGAGCAAAACAGGGGAGAGAGCTGTTGCTGAGAAGCAGCATCTGGCAACGGCAACCGCTTTCCCTTGCTCTTGGTGTGTCTTGCAGCCTTCCCTGTTTATGTCTGAGCTGCACGCGTAGCAGGAATTGGGAGATTAGGCTGGGCAAACATACGCGGGATCGGCATGCTATGCCCCTGTTGGCTACCTCTTAACTCGCAGCAGCCTGCCTTGAGACATCTTTCAAAAGAAAAAACTGCGCACCTCTTGTTTCTGTTGGCATTTGCTATAGGAACTGCCCCCTGCCCCCCTTCAAATCTGCTCTGGCATGGCTTTGATGATACGTTGGCACTTGTACTAGGGAAAAAGATGGCTTTGGGCGTTTGAGAGCTTCAGCAGTTCCCCAAAATGTACCCAGGCAGCCGGGAAGCAGCTTCTCAGCCTGAAGCTCTGAGAACTTTGGAACTAACTCTCCCAACCGCTTCAGACGTGGTTACCCTGCCAGTCATCCAGAGCCAGGCTTCTGGCCTCGCTCACATTCCCACGGCGTCCGAGAGGCCAGCCACGACAGATAGAGTCTCCCCGTTGCTCACTTCTTCTAGGCCAGCAGGGGACGAGTTAGGAGAAGCACTGAGCGAAACCCTGACCCTGCCAGAACAGCTACGCAAGCTCCAGGAAGAGCTTCATCACCTGCGCTGGAGCGTGAAGGATGTCGCCGAGCGTGCTCTCCAGGAAGCCCTGAAGCAGGCTAAGCTCCCAGGCTTTACCGGATGGGTAAGGGCACACTGCAGAAGGCTCTACTCAGAGGTTTCTTTCTTCCCTCCGGCATGTATCCTACTACAGTTCCCTGTCATAGCTAGCCAAAAGGCCGGTGCTGCTGGAACAAGTGCTGTGCATTGCCACACTTCCTTTTCCTGTTGCTCCACACTTCCTTCTGGGGGAAGAGAGAGCCGTGACGGGAACGACAGTTGTCTTAGGTGTACCTTCCTCTCCGTCCACATCTCGGGTCCTCCTCAAGGGAGGAGCGGAAGGAAAGAATGGTCTCAGCAGTCCAGAGTTACCCCAGTCCCATCTCAGGCCCAGAAGGCTTGTCTGTCCGTGCTGCCCGGCATGGGGCATCTCCACAGGAAAAGCCCGTTCCCGCAGCTTCAGCATTCAGAGCATTGGAGTGAGCAGCCCCTCCACTCTGATGCCCGTCAATCAGAGTAGAGCAAACTTGCGAGGTTTCCGGGCAATTCCGGCGTTCCTTACATCTGAGTTTAACCTTGTCCCAGTTCACCTTGGCTGGCCGGCCTTGCAGGGGAGCTGCTTGCCCCGTTCCTTTTCCTTCTAACAGGCGCTCTCCTTTGTGTTCCTTCCCAGGCTGTTCAAGACATCATCAATCAAGTCTTGGAGAAGCTGGAAGAAAACCAAGTCCCGATGCCTGATTATGCCCTCAAATCATCAGGTGCCGTGAGACTGTAGAAACCAAGCAGTTCCAAAGCGCTCCCTGTCCAGCTTGACAAGACCGGCATTTGAACGTGCCCAGTGGTAGGAGAGAAGGGGCGAGAAGTCAAGGGCCACCTCATGCCCTGAAAATGTACCCGCTGACAGGCTCTGTAAGGGGCCGGAGCGCATGTGAAGAGCAGAAAGCCTAGTTCGCATTCTTGTCGTCTTCCACGGCCCCTAGCGACAGTTTGACGAGTCCCTGCTGGGTGTTCCAGAGGGATCATGCCAGTAAGAAAGAGGGGAAACCCACTGTCGGAGGTGGAAGACTACTCAGAAGCCTTTTTCAAGTCAACAGTGCAGTATTCCTCCTGACACTGCTCGATGATCGTGCTCGTGTTTTAATTTCCAGGGGCTGCTGTCATTCATTCAAGGACTTCTCCCTCCTTCTGGAATACGAAAGGAAAAGTCTTTTTGTATTCCCTGCCGGTGCTGGATTACGTGAGGTCTCCTGATCTTCTTCTTGAGGTAGGAGCAGCAAGAAAGAGAAAAAGAAAGGTGGGGGGGAGGAACCAAACACGCTGCTGAGAGTTGCCTTTACCCTTGTCTTTGCTCCTCGACGCTTTCTTTTCCTGCCTCCTCCTTGCATGGACCTACTCGCCTCCTGGGTCTCCCTGCTGAGTCTTTCCTCTCCCGGAGTGCCCCAGGTCGTCCGCGCAAGCTTCCAACAGGCTAGCCTCGTCCTGCAGTCTCTGTCTTGCCAGTCACCGTGAAAACTGTCAGCATGGCACGGAAGGAGAATGGAAAAGGGGCCTGCAGAGGTCTGGGGTGTGAGCTCGCCGGGGCTCCTAGGGAGCACAAGCGGGCGCTGAGAGCCTGCACTGCTGGAGGGCCCCACGTTGTGCTTGCAAGCCGGGTCCGACCGAAGGCATTGGCTGCGGTTCACAGCAGAGCTGATTGGCCGAATCAGCTCTTGGTCCTCTGATGCTCACGGCAAGAATGAGAGCCAGGGCACCCTTCTCCACGTGAACGTAGTTTCTTCTTCTCCTTTCAGCCTGAAAATCATCCGGGAAACTGCTGGCCCTTCCCAGGAAGTCGGGGACATGTCTTCATCAAGCTGCCTGTGCCAATCATTCCCAGAGCCGTCACCATGGACCATGTTTCAGGGACAACGTTCCATGGGGAGAGTATCTCCAGAGCTCCAAAGGACTTTGCCGTCTACGTAAGTGATTCCTCTAGAGTCGGGGGCGGGGGGTTGCGTAGCATTCGTAAGCGGGGGGTGAATACGGGTCAAAGAGTCCAGCGGCCTGCGGCTTCCTCCTGGCTCCCAGGAGAAACAAGCTCCTTGGAGTTGTATTCCTCTTTTATCCAATGTACCGCTCGAAAGGCAGCTTCTGGGGCAAGATGGAGCTCCAGGAGCCACAGGGAAAAGGAGCTGGCCCAGTGCGCGGTCCTAGACCTTCTTGGCTTCCAATCCCAGCGGGCATTTGTGATCCTCAGGTTACCCCCCTCTCACTGGGAACGTCTGCTGCTTTTCTGACTGGCAGCTTAGACTCGTTGAGTCGGCAAGTGTGGCACGCTACCTAGCTGCAGCTTCTCGTCTTCTCCTTGTACTCATCTTCCTTGGACTACGGAGCTGAAATAAACCAGTACTTCACCGACCGAAGTCAAGTCTCCCCACGGTGTACCAAGCGCTCTTGTTTTCTCCACCCCCGTCTTTCTCTAGGGCATGAAGGAAGAACATGAGGAGCAGGGAACATTCCTGGGACAGTTCACTTTCCTGGCAGCGCTGAATCCCACTCAGACCTTCCAGCTGAAGGTACGGGGACCAAGAGGGAGGAGAACTCTAGGAGAGGAGGGGAGATGCGCTTGGCTGGGGAGAAGCTTCCCTGCCAGGGGGCTAGAGGCAGCCCTCTCCTTGAGCGTGTGCCACGCTGGCCTTTCTTCTGCTGTAACTTCCCAACGGCGTATGCCTGGACTGCCGCTCTTCTTCTCTTTCCTTTTGGGTTTAAGCTCTAGCGCTTACAACCGCCGCCGTTGAAGCTGAAATCAGCTTGACTGTCTGGACTCCAGGTGCATACAAGTGGCCACATCCCGTAGTATGCACTACTACTGGCCTGCTAGTTAAAGACGAGAAATACTGGGCTTTCTGAGGATTCCGTTGTTGCTGGTAGCGAGTAGTGACAGGGAGGCCATTCGGTTTCAGTGGCTTCCTAGAGAAGGCGACGAGACATGATACTAACACCACTGGGTCTTCTGACTGTGGAAGCATGTGCCTCAAAGCAGGCGAGAAGAACTTGCCAATGTATTTGCTGAAGCTTCTGGTAGCTGCTTCTTCCTTTACTGTTCTTATGGCCAACTGAGGTAGAGCAGGATAAGAACGTCTTGACCACCATAGGTCAAAAGACCTCGCAGGGCAGCCGGAAGTAAGCTGTTGAATGAGTCCGTCGCTGCGGCACTGCTCTGTCAGTAGTCAAAGGCCAGAGAGGAAAAGGCAACTCGTTTCTTCTTGTCATTTCAGGAGGAGCTCTCTGGGTTCGTGAATTACCTAAGGCTGCAAGTGCTGAGCAACTGGGGCCACCCGGACTACACCTGCCTGTATCGATTCAGGGTGCACGGTGATCCTCCCAAAGACGGGGGAAAGGTCTCAGTTTCACCTGGCAATAAATTCCATTAATTTTCACCAGGTCGAGTTCGAGTCTGTTTTGCCTGTGACGCTAACTGGTAAGAGAGCTCCCTGTCCTCCTCGCGACCCACGAGCTTATCGGAGGCTTCGCCGGAGGAAGAGGTGATGGAAAAGAGGACTGAGAACCGTCTCCGACAGATACCTTCATTGTTAATTCTAATCGAAGGCTGAACACATGTGCGGTTAAAGTACCACCGGCTGATAACCGGAAGACAGACTGAGAAGCAGGAATGCACTGTAAGAGTTTGGGTGCCCAGAACTGCGTAAGATGGGCTACCCACTCAAGACGGGGTAACTTAGAGTTCCGTATGTCCTGCCGAACTCAAGGCCCCTTTCCTAGAGGGGAACTCTGGCTCAAGCTGCCTCTGAATGGCCGTCGAGGGGCCTCAGCTGCTCCTGCTGGGCGTGCTGCGTTCCCAGGGCGGCGACACTCCCCCATGGCCTGCCGGGGGGATGTGCGTGTGTCCTCTCATAAACCTGGCTCTCAGCCAACACAGCACCCACTCTGGCAGAGCCATTTCTTTGTACAGTCTAGCTCTGGCCTTTTTTCATCTGTGATTGGGCAGGCTTCCTTTTCTCCTTTTGGGGATAAGGTAGCATGCTTTTGCCAAGTCTGCTAGTCGCTTGTTCGCGGAGAAAAGCAAAACCTAAGGTGTCTGTTATCGGGGAAGAGGGGCAGACTCCAGCCTCTGAAGAGAGCGTGTAGCAGCAAACATGCTCATAGTCGAGTACGCTCCTTTCCTCTCCTCTAAACACGTCTGCTGTCCCCTGGAATGGAGAGCGCGGTGCCTATGGCAACAACGAGAAATGAGAGTGCAAGGCACCCGCCACTTGTGCCCCTATGGCCCCTTGCCTTTCTCAGGCTGCAAGAAAAGAACCACCGACATGAACGTGAGCCCCCACGAGAGGAACGCTGAATGTACTTGGTGCCTGGCTTCAGTCACCTCAGGCGGCCTTCCTCGTACAGAGGGTCAAAAGCAGCGGCTAGGAAAGGTTTCTTGTAGCTCCCAAACCTGTTACTCTCCAGTGGGAATTCAAAGAGCTGACCCCTTGGTAGGAGACGTTCTGGTTTTGTAGGATTTCTTCCCTTGCGGAGAGGAGTGCAAAACCTGCTCCCTGGCAGGTTGGACTTTGCCTCCAAACGTGGCGCTGCCTTTTCTGTTGTGACATCTCCCACCGCCGTTGATGTCACAAAGCGTCGTCGGTGCTGAGGTAGACACAGCAGGGCATAAGATCGGGGTTGTCCCCGCGCCTTTGTCACTCTCGGTCTTGAGGGAACGGAGGTCGCAGAGTTTTTGGCTCGCTCCCGAGCAAGCAGGAGGCCTGGTGCCCGCACCTGAGCGGACATGGAGAGACAGCCACGGAAGGCCCACGATCTGAACGGGTATGTTTGAAAAATCCTCCTCTCCTTTCCCCAAGTGTATTTTCCACCTCACCAGCTGGGGTGGGTGGGGGGTGGACAGCGGAAGAACACGAGGGCAGCCTGAGAGCTCGGTCTGGAGGTGGTGGAAGGCAGCAGCAGTCTCTTCAGTCTCTTCACGAACGCCGGGACTAGGCCTAGAAAGCCTTTTGCCTCTGCAAAACGAGGGACGAGTCCATTTTGGATCGCACAGAGGGAGTCCCAGACGGTTGCCCAGATACATCCTGCCGCAGTAATTGCGAGAGCTCAGCACAGTCCTGTACTGCGCTCTGCAGGATGGGTTATGTCCCTGAGCTTTCTTGGTTTTCCTTCCGACGCGAACCAGAAGGACACCACTGTTTCCTCTGTTGGCAGTGGATTTGCCTTGTGCTCCTGGCAGAGGAGGCTTCCTTCAGAAACCTGCTCAGCTCCTCACCAGTGGTCTGCCTTAGGAAAAGGAGCACAAGATGCTCTGAGGGGGTGCAAGAAGTTTCCCAGTAAAACAAAAGGGGACTGTTTATTCCTGATGAAGTGTACGCTGTAAGCCTTTCGAGAGCCTCCTAGAACAGGCAGGAGGAGTTTCCGTCTTGCAGAGCGGTGTGTGCTGTCTCTTGGCAGATCAGGCTTCAGGGGAGCAGGGCCTAGCCACCAGGGTGTTTCTTTGGCGTTTCCGTGGTTGCCCATGGCTTGCCAGCATGCATTTACATTCAGCGCTCCCTCCCTCCCTCCCTCCCTCTTTAGCCAGGCTGCATTTGTTTACCCAGTCTGCATTTGTCTGCCTTTATGCCAAGAAAAGGGCCAGTGCTAAGCTGGCTGCTAAAGAAATGCTGCTAGAGGGGAGACACACAAGCCCCGCCACCTTGCAGGCTGTTGAACGGTAGGGGTACAGGCTGAACGTTTTCTTGAGAGGGGGTGGAGAACAGTATTAGCACAAGTACCGATCGGATGGTGGGCAGGAGAAACAGGCGTTCGTTCTGTCCCTTCCATTTCCCAGGAATCCCTCGCCACCCCCACAGACGGGAAGTATGGCCACAGCTTTTGTTGCAACTCCTTCTCCTGTTCTGGAGTCAAGCTTGAGCCCTTCGTCCCTAACGAAACAGTGCCAATCGCTGCCGTGCCAAGTGCCCCACTGGTGCAGTTGGTGACAAGTCCACCACTGACTCGAGCTTGTGCAGGACCAAGCCAATCCTCACGCCAGGAACGCCAGGTCCAAGACCTGCACTCCCTCCTGCTGCTCTCGCGTCTGCTGCTGAAGTGCACGAGTACCGCCGGCTTCACCATCCTTTTCCTCCTTGCTGCTCCGCAGGAAAAGGAAGGCTCTGAAGACAGTGACCCTGGCGCTGCTTGTCGGTCTGGTCTCTTTCGGTGAGTCTCTGTAGAGCTCAGACCTGAGGATGGTGCTTTAGGAGGTCCCCAGGGCTCCACTCTGCCCTGCTCCGTTTCCCCTGCTGTGGCCAGAGGAGCCCAGCTAAGAGCAGAAAGTCCCCGACAGAGGTGTGCCAGTCCCCCCTGCTTCAGAGGAACGGGTGTGGGGGCCAGCAAGGGGTGGCCTGCCTTCCCCAGGAGGGCTAAGCCAGTTCTCTTAAGCCGTGGGAGAGGCGGTGGCTAGCCTCGCCTGCCCCAGGAGGTTGAGAAGCTTCTGCAGGACGAGGAGCATATTCCAGGGGAGGGAATGGCCATCTGTCGGGCTGTACGGCTGTACGGCTGTCTGTACGGCTCCAGCCCGTACGCCATCATGACCTCTTTGAAAGACTACAAGAGGAGAGACAACTGTGGCACCTGGGAGAGACACGGAAAGGGCAGCGGGCAGCCCGAGGCGTAACCCAGCCTTAGACCAAGTTCTAAGTGTAAGGAGAGCTTTGGTGTATGTCTGACAGGTGTTTATCACGTGGGACAGCTTGGCGAAGAAAGCCTCCGGAGGACTGCAGCAGAATGCCGGGCCTACCTCTCCTCCTATGTTCGGCCTCTCCAAGAGCAGGTGACATTTACGTTTCTTCAGATCAAGACTGGTTCTGCCAGCGTAACTCCAGGGCATAAAGTGCCACTCATTAAAAGCCTGCGGCTAGGGCTAGGCACGGTAGCCACCCTGGCAGGTCATTCAGGTGAAGGTCAACTGGGCCGAACACCCGTGTCTCCGCAGTTCGTGGCGTTGCCCACAGCTGATAAAGAACAATTAGGCCGATTTGGCAGACTTGGGCCTGCACGGGTTTCAGCAGAGCACTGGCTTGCGTGTGAAGACTTGAGTCCTTGGGTTTTGATCGGTATTAGAGTCCTGCTGCCCCAGCCTTCAACGTGCCAACCACTGCAAAAATTCCTTTGCGGGCACGTAATTCGGCAAGCAGCTTCATAGCAATGGACCTTCTCAGGGTGGTATCGAGAAAGGACCTGTAATCAAGCCACCCTTGGAAGTGTAGCAGGAACCTGCCCGATAGTAGTCCAGCTGCCTAGGAAGACGGGAAACTGAAGGAATACGTAGAAGAGCTTGCACGCACCTCTTGACCTATCGCATGAATGCCTGGCAAAAGGTAGAAGGCTTTGTAGGAAAGGTGATGTTTAACTGGAAGCCGTGCCCAAGTCAAAGAGGGGAGGCTTTCTGGAAGAAGACAATGCCCAATGGGCATCTGTCTTGCCTGCCGGTCCACGGTGGTGTTTTCACAGTGTACGCTAGTGGAGCACCCGAGCACAAATAGGCATGGTGTCTGTAACTCTTTGTTTCCCGTGGCTGTACAGAGACTGTCGTTGTGCGCTGCCTTCCTTTCTGCAGAAGGCCTGTTTCTGTTTGGAGTGACTGTTCCCTTTATTGTCGTTCCAGGAGCGCTTGCACCTCCCTGGAGGGGACTGGAAGACTCAGGGGTAAGCACGATTTCCCCTTGACTAGACGGTTCTTTAGAGGAGCTCTGCCCCTCGGCCCCAGCAGGACGTTGTTTATGTCCTGTCTCACACAAACTTCACCTGGCACGGCTCCCTGAGCGTCTCCCATTGCCCTTTCTTCCCTTCTGCCAAACGGTCAGCTATAGCTCCCCACGTCCATTAGAGGACTGGGGCCACCCATCCGTCCACCCTTTCGCTTGGGCTGGGCTGTTCGCAGCTCCACCTTTCTAACGCCTGAGAAGGGGAATGGTAGCCTTCTCCGTCCTGCACCCGTTTCTCTCCCTTGGTGCTTGGGAGCAGCTGCTAGGAGACACCTCTGCGTTCTTCCATTGCTGGGCTGCCATAGAAAGCCCCTGCAAGCAGCATTGCCCCCTCGAAGGAGAGGAGAGGCCAAGGGAAAGAGAGTCTTCTCCAGTGTAGCAGCAGTTGCCCGTGAAGACCTTTGCAGGGGGGCAAGGTTCAAGGACTGAGGGCAGCCTTGGAACTGCCCCTGTCAAGCCGAGAGGGAGGGCAGAAGTGTATTTCTCGAGCAAGCAGAAGAGGCTAGCCGAGGCAAGGACCATGTTATGCTAAGAAAGGAGAAGAGGGAGCAGCAGGAGAGAGGTGGAGGAAAAAACGGAGGGCCGAGATACTGGCAAGCAAGCGCAGGAAAGGCAAGCAGGGCGGAGGGCTCCAAGACTGATCCAGGAGAGCTCTCCCTCCCCTGTCTGCCTTAGATCGTGTCTCACTAATCTGTCCCTCAGGCAGGGAAGGAAAAGGAAGGAAGTGGTGAGAGAGGGGCAGAGGAACGCTGCGGTCACTATTAACCAGCACCATTTGATGGGCCGTTGGAGAGGGGCGTGCTGTAGGCAAAACGCTGCTTCTGATCTGAGTGGGAAGGGAGGAGATTTTGGAGAGTGCCCCAGAGGACTGAGCAGTCCAAGGCTGTGGAGCAAGGGGAGAGAATTGAAGGAGCGGGGCAGGGTGATTCAGTAGGAGCAGTGTTGGGGGAGGGGAACAAAGAGCAAAACAGGGGAGAGAGCTGTTGCTGAGAAGCAGCATCTGGCAACGGCAACCGCTTTCCCTTGCTCTTGGTGTGTCTTGCAGCCTTCCCTGTTTATGTCTGAGCTGCACGCGTAGCAGGAATTGGGAGATTAGGCTGGGCAAACATACGCGGGATCGGCATGCTATGCCCCTGTTGGCTACCTCTTAACTCGCAGCAGCCTGCCTTGAGACATCTTTCAAAAGAAAAAACTGCGCACCTCTTGTTTCTGTTGGCATTTGCTATAGGAACTGCCCCCTGCCCCCCTTCAAATCTGCTCTGGCATGGCTTTGATGATACGTTGGCAGTTGTACTAGGGAAAAAGATGGCTTTGGGCGTTTGAGAGCTTCAGCAGTTCCCCAAAATGTACCCAGGCAGCCGGGAAGCAGCTTCTCAGCCTGAAGCTCTGAGAACTTTGGAACTAACTCTCCCAACCGCTTCAGACGTGGTTACCCTGCCAGTCATCCAGAGCCAGGCTTCTGGCCTCGCTCACATTCCCACGGCGTCCGAGAGGCCAGCCACGACAGATAGAGTCTCCCCGTTGCTCACTTCTTCTAGGCCAGCAGGGGACGAGTTAGGAGAAGCACTGAGCGAAACCCTGACCCTGCCAGAACAGCTACGCAAGCTCCAGGAAGAGCTTCATCACCTGCGCTGGAGCGTGAAGGATGTCGCCGAGCGTGCTCTCCAGGAAGCCCTGAAGCAGGCTAAGCTCCCAGGCTTTACCGGATGGGTAAGGGCACACTGCAGAAGGCTCTACTCAGAGGTTTCTTTCTTCCCTCCGGCATGTATCCTACTACAGTTCCCTGTCATAGCTAGCCAAAAGGCCGGTGCTGCTGGAACAAGTGCTGTGCATTGCCACACTTCCTTTTCCTGTTGCTCCACACTTCCTTCTGGGGGAAGAGAGAGCCGTGACGGGAACGACAGTTGTCTTAGGTGTACCTTCCTCTCCGTCCACATCTCGGGTCCTCCTCAAGGGAGGAGCGGAAGGAAAGAATGGTCTCAGCAGTCCAGAGTTACCCCAGTCCCATCTCAGGCCCAGAAGGCTTGTCTGTCCGTGCTGCCCGGCATGGGGCATCTCCACAGGAAAAGCCCGTTCCCGCAGCTTCAGCATTCAGAGCATTGGAGTGAGCAGCCCCTCCACTCTGATGCCCGTCAATCAGAGTAGAGCAAACTTGCGAGGTTTCCGGGCAATTCCGGCGTTCCTTACATCTGAGTTTAACCTTGTCCCAGTTCACCTTGGCTGGCCGGCCTTGCAGGGGAGCTGCTTGCCCCGTTCCTTTTCCTTCTAACAGGCGCTCTCCTTTGTGTTCCTTCCCAGGCTGTTCAAGACATCATCAATCAAGTCTTGGAGAAGCTGGAAGAAAACCAAGTCCCGATGCCTGATTATGCCCTCAAATCATCAGGTGCCGTGAGACTGTAGAAACCAAGCAGTTCCAAAGCGCTCCCTGTCCAGCTTGACAAGACCGGCATTTGAACGTGCCCAGTGGTAGGAGAGAAGGGGCGAGAAGTCAAGGGCCACCTCATGCCCTGAAAATGTACCCGCTGACAGGCTCTGTAAGGGGCCGGAGCGCATGTGAAGAGCAGAAAGCCTAGTTCGCATTCTTGTCGTCTTCCACGGCCCCTAGCGACAGTTTGACGAGTCCCTGCTGGGTGTTCCAGAGGGATCATGCCAGTAAGAAAGAGGGGAAACCCACTGTCGGAGGTGGAAGACTACTCAGAAGCCTTTTTCAAGTCAACAGTGCAGTATTCCTCCTGACACTGCTCGATGATCGTGCTCGTGTTTTAATTTCCAGGGGCTGCTGTCATTCATTCAAGGACTTCTCCCTCCTTCTGGAATACGAAAGGAAAAGTCTTTTTGTATTCCCTGCCGGTGCTGGATTACGTGAGGTCTCCTGATCTTCTTCTTGAGGTAGGAGCAGCAAGAAAGAGAAAAAGAAAGGTGGGGGGGAGGAACCAAACACGCTGCTGAGAGTTGCCTTTACCCTTGTCTTTGCTCCTCGACGCTTTCTTTTCCTGCCTCCTCCTTGCATGGACCTACTCGCCTCCTGGGTCTCCCTGCTGAGTCTTTCCTCTCCCGGAGTGCCCCAGGTCGTCCGCGCAAGCTTCCAACAGGCTAGCCTCGTCCTGCAGTCTCTGTCTTGCCAGTCACCGTGAAAACTGTCAGCATGGCACGGAAGGAGAATGGAAAAGGGGCCTGCAGAGGTCTGGGGTGTGAGCTCGCCGGGGCTCCTAGGGAGCACAAGCGGGCGCTGAGAGCCTGCACTGCTGGAGGGCCCCACGTTGTGCTTGCAAGCCGGGTCCGACCGAAGGCATTGGCTGCGGTTCACAGCAGAGCTGATTGGCCGAATCAGCTCTTGGTCCTCTGATGCTCACGGCAAGAATGAGAGCCAGGGCACCCTTCTCCACGTGAACGTAGTTTCTTCTTCTCCTTTCAGCCTGAAAATCATCCGGGAAACTGCTGGCCCTTCCCAGGAAGTCGGGGACATGTCTTCATCAAGCTGCCTGTGCCAATCATTCCCAGAGCCGTCACCATGGACCATGTTTCAGGGACAACGTTCCATGGGGAGAGTATCTCCAGAGCTCCAAAGGACTTTGCCGTCTACGTAAGTGATTCCTCTAGAGTCGGGGGCGGGGGGTTGCGTAGCATTCGTAAGCGGGGGGTGAATACGGGTCAAAGAGTCCAGCGGCCTGCGGCTTCCTCCTGGCTCCCAGGAGAAACAAGCTCCTTGGAGTTGTATTCCTCTTTTATCCAATGTACCGCTCGAAAGGCAGCTTCTGGGGCAAGATGGAGCTCCAGGAGCCACAGGGAAAAGGAGCTGGCCCAGTGCGCGGTCCTAGACCTTCTTGGCTTCCAATCCCAGCGGGCATTTGTGATCCTCAGGTTACCCCCCTCTCACTGGGAACGTCTGCTGCTTTTCTGACTGGCAGCTTAGACTCGTTGAGTCGGCAAGTGTGGCACGCTACCTAGCTGCAGCTTCTCGTCTTCTCCTTGTACTCATCTTCCTTGGACTACGGAGCTGAAATAAACCAGTACTTCACCGACCGAAGTCAAGTCTCCCCACGGTGTACCAAGCGCTCTTGTTTTCTCCACCCCCGTCTTTCTCTAGGGCATGAAGGAAGAACATGAGGAGCAGGGAACATTCCTGGGACAGTTCACTTTCCTGGCAGCGCTGAATCCCACTCAGACCTTCCAGCTGAAGGTACGGGGACCAAGAGGGAGGAGAACTCTAGGAGAGGAGGGGAGATGCGCTTGGCTGGGGAGAAGCTTCCCTGCCAGGGGGCTAGAGGCAGCCCTCTCCTTGAGCGTGTGCCACGCTGGCCTTTCTTCTGCTGTAACTTCCCAACGGCGTATGCCTGGACTGCCGCTCTTCTTCTCTTTCCTTTTGGGTTTAAGCTCTAGCGCTTACAACCGCCGCCGTTGAAGCTGAAATCAGCTTGACTGTCTGGACTCCAGGTGCATACAAGTGGCCACATCCCGTAGTATGCACTACTACTGGCCTGCTAGTTAAAGACGAGAAATACTGGGCTTTCTGAGGATTCCGTTGTTGCTGGTAGCGAGTAGTGACAGGGAGGCCATTCGGTTTCAGTGGCTTCCTAGAGAAGGCGACGAGACATGATACTAACACCACTGGGTCTTCTGACTGTGGAAGCATGTGCCTCAAAGCAGGCGAGAAGAACTTGCCAATGTATTTGCTGAAGCTTCTGGTAGCTGCTTCTTCCTTTACTGTTCTTATGGCCAACTGAGGTAGAGCAGGATAAGAACGTCTTGACCACCATAGGTCAAAAGACCTCGCAGGGCAGCCGGAAGTAAGCTGTTGAATGAGTCCGTCGCTGCGGCACTGCTCTGTCAGTAGTCAAAGGCCAGAGAGGAAAAGGCAACTCGTTTCTTCTTGTCATTTCAGGAGGAGCTCTCTGGGTTCGTGAATTACCTAAGGCTGCAAGTGCTGAGCAACTGGGGCCACCCGGACTACACCTGCCTGTATCGATTCAGGGTGCACGGTGATCCTCCCAAAGACGGGGGAAAGGTCTCAGTTTCACCTGGCAATAAATTCCATTAATTTTCACCAGGTCGAGTTCGAGTCTGTTTTGCCTGTGACGCTAACTGGTAAGAGAGCTCCCTGTCCTCCTCGCGACCCACGAGCTTATCGGAGGCTTCGCCGGAGGAAGAGGTGATGGAAAAGAGGACTGAGAACCGTCTCCGACAGATACCTTCATTGTTAATTCTAATCGAAGGCTGAACACATGTGCGGTTAAAGTACCACCGGCTGATAACCGGAAGACAGACTGAGAAGCAGGAATGCACTGTAAGAGTTTGGGTGCCCAGAACTGCGTAAGATGGGCTACCCACTCAAGACGGGGTAACTTAGAGTTCCGTATGTCCTGCCGAACTCAAGGCCCCTTTCCTAGAGGGGAACTCTGGCTCAAGCTGCCTCTGAATGGCCGTCGAGGGGCCTCAGCTGCTCCTGCTGGGCGTGCTGCGTTCCCAGGGCGGCGACACTCCCCCATGGCCTGCCGGGGGGATGTGCGTGTGTCCTCTCATAAACCTGGCTCTCAGCCAACACAGCACCCACTCTGGCAGAGCCATTTCTTTGTACAGTCTAGCTCTGGCCTTTTTTCATCTGTGATTGGGCAGGCTTCCTTTTCTCCTTTTGGGGATAAGGTAGCATGCTTTTGCCAAGTCTGCTAGTCGCTTGTTCGTGGAGAAAAGCAAAACCTAAGGTGTCTGTTATCGGGGAAGAGGGGCAGACTCCAGCCTCTGAAGAGAGCGTGTAGCAGCAAACATGCTCATAGTCGAGTACGCTCCTTTCCTCTCCTCTAAACACGTCTGCTGTCCCCTGGAATGGAGAGCGCGGTGCCTATGGCAACAACGAGAAATGAGAGTGCAAGGCACCCGCCACTTGTGCCCCTATGGCCCCTTGCCTTTCTCAGGCTGCAAGAAAAGAACCACCGACATGAACGTGAGCCCCCACGAGAGGAACGCTGAATGTACTTGGTGCCTGGCTTCAGTCACCTCAGGCGGCCTTCCTCGTACAGAGGGTCAAAAGCAGCGGCTAGGAAAGGTTTCTTGTAGCTCCCAAACCTGTTACTCTCCAGTGGGAATTCAAAGAGCTGACCCCTTGGTAGGAGACGTTCTGGTTTTGTAGGATTTCTTCCCTTGCGGAGAGGAGTGCAAAACCTGCTCCCTGGCAGGTTGGACTTTGCCTCCAAACGTGGCGCTGCCTTTTCTGTTGTGACATCTCCCACCGCCGTTGATGTCACAAAGCGTCGTCGGTGCTGAGGTAGACACAGCAGGGCATAAGATCGGGGTTGTCCCCGCGCCTTTGTCACTCTCGGTCTTGAGGGAACGGAGGTCGCAGAGTTTTTGGCTCGCTCCCGAGCAAGCAGGAGGCCTGGTGCCCGCACCTGAGCGGACATGGAGAGACAGCCACGGAAGGCCCACGATCTGAACGGGTATGTTTGAAAAATCCTCCTCTCCTTTCCCCAAGTGTATTTTCCACCTCACCAGCTGGGGTGGGTGGGGGGTGGACAGCGGAAGAACACGAGGGCAGCCTGAGAGCTCGGTCTGGAGGTGGTGGAAGGCAGCAGCAGTCTCTTCAGTCTCTTCACGAACGCCGGGACTAGGCCTAGAAAGCCTTTTGCCTCTGCAAAACGAGGGACGAGTCCATTTTGGATCGCACAGAGGGAGTCCCAGACGGTTGCCCAGATACATCCTGCCGCAGTAATTGCGAGAGCTCAGCACAGTCCTGTACTGCGCTCTGCAGGATGGGTTATGTCCCTGAGCTTTCTTGGTTTTCCTTCCGACGCGAACCAGAAGGACACCACTGTTTCCTCTGTTGGCAGTGGATTTGCCTTGTGCTCCTGGCAGAGGAGGCTTCCTTCAGAAACCTGCTCAGCTCCTCACCAGTGGTCTGCCTTAGGAAAAGGAGCACAAGATGCTCTGAGGGGGTGCAAGAAGTTTCCCAGTAAAACAAAAGGGGACTGTTTATTCCTGATGAAGTGTACGCTGTAAGCCTTTCGAGAGCCTCCTAGAACAGGCAGGAGGAGTTTCCGTCTTGCAGAGCGGTGTGTGCTGTCTCTTGGCAGATCAGGCTTCAGGGGAGCAGGGCCTAGCCACCAGGGTGTTTCTTTGGCGTTTCCGTGGTTGCCCATGGCTTGCCAGCATGCATTTACATTCAGCGCTCCCTCCCTCCCTCCCTCCCTCTTTAGCCAGGCTGCATTTGTTTACCCAGTCTGCATTTGTCTGCCTTTATGCCAAGAAAAGGGCCAGTGCTAAGCTGGCTGCTAAAGAAATGCTGCTAGAGGGGAGACACACAACCCCCGCCACCTTGCAGGCTGTTGAACGGTAGGGGTACAGGCTGAACGTTTTCTTGAGAGGGGGTGGAGAACAGTATTAGCACAAGTACCGATCGGATGGTGGGCAGGAGAAACAGGCGTTCATTCTGTCCCTTCCATTTCCCAGGAATCCCTCGCCACCCCCACAGACGGGAAGTATGGCCACAGCTTTTGTTGCAACTCCTTCTCCTGTTCCGGAGTCAAGCTTGAGCCCTTCGTCCCTAACGAAACAGTGCCAATCGCTGCCGTGCCAAGTGCCCCACTGGTGCAGTTGGTGACAAGTCCACCACTGACTCGAGCTTGTGCAGGACCGAGCCAATCCTCACGCCAGGAACGCCAGGTCCAAGACCTGCACTCCCTCCTGCTGCTCTCGCGTCTGCTGCTGAAGTGCACGAGTACCGCCGGCTTCACCATCCTTTTCCTCCTTGCTGCTCCGCAGGAAAAGGAAGGCTCTGAAGACAGTGACCCTGGCGCTGCTTGTCGGTCTGGTCTCTTTCGGTGAGTCTCTGTAGAGCTCAGACCTGAGGATGGTGCTTTAGGAGGTCCCCAGGGCTCCACTCTGCCCTGCTCCGTTTCCCCTGCTGTGGCCAGAGGAGCCCAGCTAAGAGCAGAAAGTCCCCGACAGAGGTGTGCCAGTCCCCCCTGCTTCAGAGGAACGGGTGTGGGGGCCAGCAAGGGGTGGCCTGCCTTCCCCAGGAGGGCTAAGCCAGTTCTCTTAAGCCGTGGGAGAGGCGGTGGCTAGCCTCGCCTGCCCCAGGAGGTTGAGAAGCTTCTGCAGGACGAGGAGCATATTCCAGGGGAGGGAATGGCCATCTGTCGGGCTGTACGGCTGTACGGCTGTCTGTACGGCTCCAGCCCGTACGCCATCATGACCTCTTTGAAAGACTACAAGAGGAGAGACAACTGTGGCACCTGGGAGAGACACGGAAAGGGCAGCGGGCAGCCCGAGGCGTAACCCAGCCTTAGACCAAGTTCTAAGTGTAAGGAGAGCTTTGGTGTATGTCTGACAGGTGTTTATCACGTGGGACAGCTTGGCGAAGAAAGCCTCCGGAGGACTGCAGCAGAATGCCGGGCCTACCTCTCCTCCTATGTTCGGCCTCTCCAAGAGCAGGTGACATTTACGTTTCTTCAGATCAAGACTGGTTCTGCCAGCGTAACTCCAGGGCATAAAGTGCCACTCATTAAAAGCCTGCGGCTAGGGCTAGGCACGGTAGCCACCCTGGCAGGTCATTCAGGTGAAGGTCAACTGGGCCGAACACCCGTGTCTCCGCAGTTCGTGGCGTTGCCCACAGCTGATAAAGAACAATTAGGCCGATTTGGCAGACTTGGGCCTGCACGGGTTTCAGCAGAGCACTGGCTTGCGTGTGAAGACTTGAGTCCTTGGGTTTTGATCGGTATTAGAGTCCTGCTGCCCCAGCCTTCAACGTGCCAACCACTGCAAAAATTCCTTTGCGGGCACGTAATTCGGCAAGCAGCTTCATAGCAATGGACCTTCTCAGGGTGGTATCGAGAAAGGACCTGTAATCAAGCCACCCTTGGAAGTGTAGCAGGAACCTGCCCGATAGTAGTCCAGCTGCCTAGGAAGACGGGAAACTGAAGGAATACGTAGAAGAGCTTGCACGCACCTCTTGACCTATCGCATGAATGCCTGGCAAAAGGTAGAAGGCTTTGTAGGAAAGGTGATGTTTAACTGGAAGCCGTGCCCAAGTCAAAGAGGGGAGGCTTTCTGGAAGAAGACAATGCCCAATGGGCATCTGTCTTGCCTGCCGGTCCACGGTGGTGTTTTCACAGTGTACGCTAGTGGAGCACCCGAGCACAAATAGGCATGGTGTCTGTAACTCTTTGTTTCCCGTGGCTGTACAGAGACTGTCGTTGTGCGCTGCCTTCCTTTCTGCAGAAGGCCTGTTTCTGTTTGGAGTGACTGTTCCCTTTATTGTCGTTCCAGGAGCGCTTGCACCTCCCTGGAGGGGACTGGAAGACTCAGGGGTAAGCACGATTTCCCCTTGACTAGACGGTTCTTTAGAGGAGCTCTGCCCCTCGGCCCCAGCAGGACGTTGTTTATGTCCTGTCTCACACAAACTTCACCTGGCACGGCTCCCTGAGCGTCTCCCATTGCCCTTTCTTCCCTTCTGCCAAACGGTCAGCTATAGCTCCCCACGTCCATTAGAGGACTGGGGCCACCCATCCGTCCACCCTTTCGCTTGGGCTGGGCTGTTCGCAGCTCCACCTTTCTAACGCCTGAGAAGGGGAATGGTAGCCTTCTCCGTCCTGCACCCATTTCTCTCCCTTGGTGCTTGGGAGCAGCTGCTAGGAGACACCTCTGCGTTCTTCCATTGCTGGGCTGCCATAGAAAGCCCCTGCAAGCAGCATTGCCCCCTCGAAGGAGAGGAGAGGCCAAGGGAAAGAGAGTCTTCTCCAGTGTAGCAGCAGTTGCCCGTGAAGACCTTTGCAGGGGGGCAAGGTTCAAGGACTGAGGGCAGCCTTGGAACTGCCCCTGTCAAGCCGAGAGGGAGGGCAGAAGTGTATTTCTCGAGCAAGCAGAAGAGGCTAGCCGAGGCAAGGACCATGTTATGCTAAGAAAGGAGAAGAGGGAGCAGCAGGAGAGAGGTGGAGGAAAAAACGGAGGGCCGAGATACTGGCAAGCAAGCGCAGGAAAGGCAAGCAGGGCGGAGGGCTCCAAGACTGATCCAGGAGAGCTCTCCCTCCCCTGTCTGCCTTAGATCGTGTCTCACTAATCTGTCCCTCAGGCAGGGAAGGAAAAGGAAGGAAGTGGTGAGAGAGGGGCAGAGGAACGCTGCGGTCACTATTAACCAGCACCATTTGATGGGCCGATGGAGAGGGGCGTGCTGTAGGCAAAACGCTGCTTCTGATCTGAGTGGGAAGGGAGGAGATTTTGGAGAGTGCCCCAGAGGACTGAGCAGTCCAAGGCTGTGGAGCAAGGGGAGAGAATTGAAGGAGCGGGGCAGGGTGATTCAGTAGGAGCAGTGTTGGGGGAGGGGAACAAAGAGCAAAACAGGGGAGAGAGCTGTTGCTGAGAAGCAGCATCTGGCAACGGCAACCGCTTTCCCTTGCTCTTGGTGTGTCTTGCAGCCTTCCCTGTTTATGTCTGAGCTGCACGCGTAGCAGGAATTGGGAGATTAGGCTGGGCAAACATACGCGGGATCGGCATGCTATGCCCCTGTTGGCTACCTCTTAACTCGCAGCAGCCTGCCTTGAGACATCTTTCAAAAGAAAAAACTGCGCACCTCTTGTTTCTGTTGGCATTTGCTATAGGAACTGCCCCCTGCCCCCCTTCAAATCTGCTCTGGCATGGCTTTGATGATACGTTGGCACTTGTACTAGGGAAAAAGATGGCTTTGGGCGTTTGAGAGCTTCAGCAGTTCCCCAAAATGTACCCAGGCAGCCGGGAAGCAGCTTCTCAGCCTGAAGCTCTGAGAACTTTGGAACTAACTCTCCCAACCGCTTCAGACGTGGTTACCCTGCCAGTCATCCAGAGCCAGGCTTCTGGCCTCGCTCACATTCCCACGGCGTCCGAGAGGCCAGCCACGACAGATAGAGTCTCCCCGTTGCTCACTTCTTCTAGGCCAGCAGGGGACGAGTTAGGAGAAGCACTGAGCGAAACCCTGACCCTGCCAGAACAGCTACGCAAGCTCCAGGAAGAGCTTCATCACCTGCGCTGGAGCGTGAAGGATGTCGCCGAGCGTGCTCTCCAGGAAGCCCTGAAGCAGGCTAAGCTCCCAGGCTTTACCGGATGGGTAAGGGCACACTGCAGAAGGCTCTACTCAGAGGTTTCTTTCTTCCCTCCGGCATGTATCCTACTACAGTTCCCTGTCATAGCTAGCCAAAAGGCCGGTGCTGCTGGAACAAGTGCTGTGCATTGCCACACTTCCTTTTCCTGTTGCTCCACACTTCCTTCTGGGGGAAGAGAGAGCCGTGACGGGAACGACAGTTGTCTTAGGTGTACCTTCCTCTCCGTCCACATCTCGGGTCCTCCTCAAGGGAGGAGCGGAAGGAAAGAATGGTCTCAGCAGTCCAGAGTTACCCCAGTCCCATCTCAGGCCCAGAAGGCTTGTCTGTCCGTGCTGCCCGGCATGGGGCATCTCCACAGGAAAAGCCCGTTCCCGCAGCTTCAGCATTCAGAGCATTGGAGTGAGCAGCCCCTCCACTCTGATGCCCGTCAATCAGAGTAGAGCAAACTTGCGAGGTTTCCGGGCAATTCCGGCGTTCCTTACATCTGAGTTTAACCTTGTCCCAGTTCACCTTGGCTGGCCGGCCTTGCAGGGGAGCTGCTTGCCCCGTTCCTTTTCCTTCTAACAGGCGCTCTCCTTTGTGTTCCTTCCCAGGCTGTTCAAGACATCATCAATCAAGTCTTGGAGAAGCTGGAAGAAAACCAAGTCCCGATGCCTGATTATGCCCTCAAATCATCAGGTGCCGTGAGACTGTAGAAACCAAGCAGTTCCAAAGCGCTCCCTGTCCAGCTTGACAAGACCGGCATTTGAACGTGCCCAGTGGTAGGAGAGAAGGGGCGAGAAGTCAAGGGCCACCTCATGCCCTGAAAATGTACCCGCTGACAGGCTCTGTAAGGGGCCGGAGCGCATGTGAAGAGCAGAAAGCCTAGTTCGCATTCTTGTCGTCTTCCACGGCCCCTAGCGACAGTTTGACGAGTCCCTGCTGGGTGTTCCAGAGGGATCATGCCAGTAAGAAAGAGGGGAAACCCACTGTCGGAGGTGGAAGACTACTCAGAAGCCTTTTTCAAGTCAACAGTGCAGTATTCCTCCTGACACTGCTCGATGATCGTGCTCGTGTTTTAATTTCCAGGGGCTGCTGTCATTCATTCAAGGACTTCTCCCTCCTTCTGGAATACGAAAGGAAAAGTCTTTTTGTATTCCCTGCCGGTGCTGGATTACGTGAGGTCTCCTGATCTTCTTCTTGAGGTAGGAGCAGCAAGAAAGAGAAAAAGAAAGGTGGGGGGGAGGAACCAAACACGCTGCTGAGAGTTGCCTTTACCCTTGTCTTTGCTCCTCGACGCTTTCTTTTCCTGCCTCCTCCTTGCATGGACCTACTCGCCTCCTGGGTCTCCCTGCTGAGTCTTTCCTCTCCCGGAGTGCCCCAGGTCGTCCGCGCAAGCTTCCAACAGGCTAGCCTCGTCCTGCAGTCTCTGTCTTGCCAGTCACCGTGAAAACTGTCAGCATGGCACGGAAGGAGAATGGAAAAGGGGCCTGCAGAGGTCTGGGGTGTGAGCTCGCCGGGGCTCCTAGGGAGCACAAGCGGGCGCTGAGAGCCTGCACTGCTGGAGGGCCCCACGTTGTGCTTGCAAGCCGGGTCCGACCGAAGGCATTGGCTGCGGTTCACAGCAGAGCTGATTGGCCGAATCAGCTCTTGGTCCTCTGATGCTCACGGCAAGAATGAGAGCCAGGGCACCCTTCTCCACGTGAACGTAGTTTCTTCTTCTCCTTTCAGCCTGAAAATCATCCGGGAAACTGCTGGCCCTTCCCAGGAAGTCGGGGACATGTCTTCATCAAGCTGCCTGTGCCAATCATTCCCAGAGCCGTCACCATGGACCATGTTTCAGGGACAACGTTCCATGGGGAGAGTATCTCCAGAGCTCCAAAGGACTTTGCCGTCTACGTAAGTGATTCCTCTAGAGTCGGGGGCGGGGGGTTGCGTAGCATTCGTAAGCGGGGGGTGAATACGGGTCAAAGAGTCCAGCGGCCTGCGGCTTCCTCCTGGCTCCCAGGAGAAACAAGCTCCTTGGAGTTGTATTCCTCTTTTATCCAATGTACCGCTCGAAAGGCAGCTTCTGGGGCAAGATGGAGCTCCAGGAGCCACAGGGAAAAGGAGCTGGCCCAGTGCGCGGTCCTAGACCTTCTTGGCTTCCAATCCCAGCGGGCATTTGTGATCCTCAGGTTACCCCCCTCTCACTGGGAACGTCTGCTGCTTTTCTGACTGGCAGCTTAGACTCGTTGAGTCGGCAAGTGTGGCACGCTACCTAGCTGCAGCTTCTCGTCTTCTCCTTGTACTCATCTTCCTTGGACTACGGAGCTGAAATAAACCAGTACTTCACCGACCGAAGTCAAGTCTCCCCACGGTGTACCAAGCGCTCTTGTTTTCTCCACCCCCGTCTTTCTCTAGGGCATGAAGGAAGAACATGAGGAGCAGGGAACATTCCTGGGACAGTTCACTTTCCTGGCAGCGCTGAATCCCACTCAGACCTTCCAGCTGAAGGTACGGGGACCAAGAGGGAGGAGAACTCTAGGAGAGGAGGGGAGATGCGCTTGGCTGGGGAGAAGCTTCCCTGCCAGGGGGCTAGAGGCAGCCCTCTCCTTGAGCGTGTGCCACGCTGGCCTTTCTTCTGCTGTAACTTCCCAACGGCGTATACCTGGACTGCTGCTCTTCTTCTCTTTCCTTTTGGAAAAGCTCTCTGGGTTCGTGAATTACCTAAGGCTGCAAGTGCTGAGCAACTGGGGCCACCCGGACTACACCTGCCTGTATCGATTCAGGGTGCACGGTGATCCTCCCAAAGACGGGGGAAAGGTCTCAGTTTCACCTGGCAATAAATTCCATTAATTTTCACCAGGTCGAGTTCGAGTCTGTTTTGCCTGTGACGCTAACTGGTAAGAGAGCTCCCTGTCCTCCTCGCGACCCACGAGCTTATCGGAGGCTTCGCCGGAGGAAGAGGTGATGGAAAAGAGGACTGAGAACCGTCTCCGACAGATACCTTCATTGTTAATTCTAATCGAAGGCTGAACACATGTGCGGTTAAAGTACCACCGGCTGATAACCGGAAGACAGACTGAGAAGCAGGAATGCACTGTAAGAGTTTGGGTGCCCAGAACTGCGTAAGATGGGCTACCCACTCAAGACGGGGTAACTTAGAGTTCCGTATGTCCTGCCGAACTCAAGGCCCCTTTCCTAGAGGGGAACTCTGGCTCAAGCTGCCTCTGAATGGCCGTCGAGGGGCCTCAGCTGCTCCTGCTGGGCGTGCTGCGTTCCCAGGGCGGCGACACTCCCCCATGGCCTGCCGGGGGGATGTGCGTGTGTCCTCTCATAAACCTGGCTCTCAGCCAACACAGCACCCACTCTGGCAGAGCCATTTCTTTGTACAGTCTAGCTCTGGCCTTTTTTCATCTGTGATTGGGCAGGCTTCCTTTTCTCCTTTTGGGGATTAGGTAGCATGCTTTTGCCAAGTCTGCTAGTCGCTTGTTCGCGGAGAAAAGCAAAACCTAAGGTGTCTGTTATCGGGGAAGAGGGGCAGACTCCAGCCTCTGAAGAGAGCGTGTAGCAGCAAACATGCTCATAGTCGAGTACGCTCCTTTCCTCTCCTCTAAACACGTCTGCTGTCCCCTGGAATGGAGAGCGCGGTGCCTATGGCAACAACGAGAAATGAGAGTGCAAGGCACCCGCCACTTGTGCCCCTATGGCCCCTTGCCTTTCTCAGGCTGCAAGAAAAGAACCACCGACATGAACGTGAGCCCCCACGAGAGGAACGCTGAATGTACTTGGTGCCTGGCTTCAGTCACCTCAGGCGGCCTTCCTCGTACAGAGGGTCAAAAGCAGCGGCTAGGAAAGGTTTCTTGTAGCTCCCAAACCTGTTACTCTCCAGTGGGAATTCAAAGAGCTGACCCTTGGTAGGAGACGTTCTGGTTTTGTAGGATTTCTTCCCTTGCGGAGAGGAGTGCAAAACCTGCTCCCTGGCAGGTTGGACTTTGCCTCCAAACGTGGCGCTGCCTTTTCTGTTGTGACATCTCCCACCGCCGTTGATGTCACAAAGCGTCGTCGGTGCTGAGGTAGACACAGCAGGGCATAAGATCGGGGTTGTCCCCGCGCCTTTGTCACTCTCGGTCTTGAGGGAACGGAGGTCGCAGAGTTTTTGGCTCGCTCCCGAGCAAGCAGGAGGCCTGGTGCCCGCACCTGAGCGGACATGGAGAGACAGCCACGGAAGGCCCACGATCTGAACGGGTATGTTTGAAAAATCCTCCTCTCCTTTCCCCAAGTGTATTTTCCACCTCACCAGCTGGGGTGGGTGGGGGGTGGACAGCGGAAGAACACGAGGGCAGCCTGAGAGCTCGGTCTGGAGGTGGTGGAAGGCAGCAGCAGTCTCTTCAGTCTCTTCACGAACGCCGGGACTAGGCCTAGAAAGCCTTTTGCCTCTGCAAAACGAGGGACGAGTCCATTTTGGATCGCACAGAGGGAGTCCCAGACGGTTGCCCAGATACATCCTGCCGCAGTAATTGCGAGAGCTCAGCACAGTCCTGTACTGCGCTCTGCAGGATGGGTTATGTCCCTGAGCTTTCTTGGTTTTCCTTCCGACGCGAACCAGAAGGACACCACTGTTTCCTCTGTTGGCAGTGGATTTGCCTTGTGCTCCTGGCAGAGGAGGCTTCCTTCAGAAACCTGCTCAGCTCCTCACCAGTGGTCTGCCTTAGGAAAAGGAGCACAAGATGCTCTGAGGGGGTGCAAGAAGTTTCCCAGTAAAACAAAAGGGGACTGTTTATTCCTGATGAAGTGTACGCTGTAAGCCTTTCGAGAGCCTCCTAGAACAGGCAGGAGGAGTTTCCGTCTTGCAGAGCGGTGTGTGCTGTCTCTTGGCAGATCAGGCTTCAGGGGAGCAGGGCCTAGCCACCAGGGTGTTTCTTTGGCGTTTCCGTGGTTGCCCATGGCTTGCCAGCATGCATTTACATTCAGCGCTCCCTCCCTCCCTCCCTCCCTCTTTAGCCAGGCTGCATTTGTTTACCCAGTCTGCATTTGTCTGCCTTTATGCCAAGAAAAGGGCCAGTGCTAAGCTGGCTGCTAAAGAAATGCTGCTAGAGGGGAGACACACAACCCCCGCCACCTTGCAGGCTGTTGAACGGTAGGGGTACAGGCTGAACGTTTTCTTGAGAGGGGGTGGAGAACAGTATTAGCACAAGTACCGATCGGATGGTGGGCAGGAGAAACAGGCGTTCATTCTGTCCCTTCCATTTCCCAGGAATCCCTCGCCACCCCCACAGACGGGAAGTATGGCCACAGCTTTTGTTGCAACTCCTTCTCCTGTTCCGGAGTCAAGCTTGAGCCCTTCGTCCCTAACGAAACAGTGCCAATCGCTGCCGTGCCAAGTGCCCCACTGGTGCAGTTGGTGACAAGTCCACCACTGACTCGAGCTTGTGCAGGACCGAGCCAATCCTCACGCCAGGAACGCCAGGTCCAAGACCTGCACTCCCTCCTGCTGCTCTCGCGTCTGCTGCTGAAGTGCACGAGTACCGCCGGCTTCACCATCCTTTTCCTCCTTGCTGCTCCGCAGGAAAAGGAAGGCTCTGAAGACAGTGACCCTGGCGCTGCTTGTCGGTCTGGTCTCTTTCGGTGAGTCTCTGTAGAGCTCAGACCTGAGGATGGTGCTTTAGGAGGTCCCCAGGGCTCCACTCTGCCCTGCTCCGTTTCCCCTGCTGTGGCCAGAGGAGCCCAGCTAAGAGCAGAAAGTCCCCGACAGAGGTGTGCCAGTCCCCCCTGCTTCAGAGGAACGGGTGTGGGGGCCAGCAAGGGGTGGCCTGCCTTCCCCAGGAGGGCTAAGCCAGTTCTCTTAAGCCGTGGGAGAGGCGGTGGCTAGCCTCGCCTGCCCCAGGAGGTTGAGAAGCTTCTGCAGGACGAGGAGCATATTCCAGGGGAGGGAATGGCCATCTGTCGGGCTGTACGGCTGTACGGCTGTCTGTACGGCTCCAGCCCGTACGCCATCATGACCTCTTTGAAAGACTACAAGAGGAGAGACAACTGTGGCACCTGGGAGAGACACGGAAAGGGCAGCGGGCAGCCCGAGGCGTAACCCAGCCTTAGACCAAGTTCTAAGTGTAAGGAGAGCTTTGGTGTATGTCTGACAGGTGTTTATCACGTGGGACAGCTTGGCGAAGAAAGCCTCCGGAGGACTGCAGCAGAATGCCGGGCCTACCTCTCCTCCTATGTTCGGCCTCTCCAAGAGCAGGTGACATTTACGTTTCTTCAGATCAAGACTGGTTCTGCCAGCGTAACTCCAGGGCATAAAGTGCCACTCATTAAAAGCCTGCGGCTAGGGCTAGGCACGGTAGCCACCCTGGCAGGTCATTCAGGTGAAGGTCAACTGGGCCGAACACCCGTGTCTCCGCAGTTCGTGGCGTTGCCCACAGCTGATAAAGAACAATTAGGCCGATTTGGCAGACTTGGGCCTGCACGGGTTTCAGCAGAGCACTGGCTTGCGTGTGAAGACTTGAGTCCTTGGGTTTTGATCGGTATTAGAGTCCTGCTGCCCCAGCCTTCAACGTGCCAACCACTGCAAAAATTCCTTTGCGGGCACGTAATTCGGCAAGCAGCTTCATAGCAATGGACCTTCTCAGGGTGGTATCGAGAAAGGACCTGTAATCAAGCCACCCTTGGAAGTGTAGCAGGAACCTGCCCGATAGTAGTCCAGCTGCCTAGGAAGACGGGAAACTGAAGGAATACGTAGAAGAGCTTGCACGCACCTCTTGACCTATCGCATGAATGCCTGGCAAAAGGTAGAAGGCTTTGTAGGAAAGGTGATGTTTAACTGGAAGCCGTGCCCAAGTCAAAGAGGGGAGGCTTTCTGGAAGAAGACAATGCCCAATGGGCATCTGTCTTGCCTGCCGGTCCACGGTGGTGTTTTCACAGTGTACGCTAGTGGAGCACCCGAGCACAAATAGGCATGGTGTCTGTAACTCTTTGTTTCCCGTGGCTGTACAGAGACTGTCGTTGTGCGCTGCCTTCCTTTCTGCAGAAGGCCTGTTTCTGTTTGGAGTGACTGTTCCCTTTATTGTCGTTCCAGGAGCGCTTGCACCTCCCTGGAGGGGACTGGAAGACTCAGGGGTAAGCACGATTTCCCCTTGACTAGACGGTTCTTTAGAGGAGCTCTGCCCCTCGGCCCCAGCAGGACGTTGTTTATGTCCTGTCTCACACAAACTTCACCTGGCACGGCTCCCTGAGCGTCTCCCATTGCCCTTTCTTCCCTTCTGCCAAACGGTCAGCTATAGCTCCCCACGTCCATTAGAGGACTGGGGCCACCCATCCGTCCACCCTTTCGCTTGGGCTGGGCTGTTCGCAGCTCCACCTTTCTAACGCCTGAGAAGGGGAATGGTAGCCTTCTCCGTCCTGCACCCATTTCTCTCCCTTGGTGCTTGGGAGCAGCTGCTAGGAGACACCTCTGCGTTCTTCCATTGCTGGGCTGCCATAGAAAGCCCCTGCAAGCAGCATTGCCCCCTCGAAGGAGAGGAGAGGCCAAGGGAAAGAGAGTCTTCTCCAGTGTAGCAGCAGTTGCCCGTGAAGACCTTTGCAGGGGGGCAAGGTTCAAGGACTGAGGGCAGCCTTGGAACTGCCCCTGTCAAGCCGAGAGGGAGGGCAGAAGTGTATTTCTCGAGCAAGCAGAAGAGGCTAGCCGAGGCAAGGACCATGTTATGCTAAGAAAGGAGAAGAGGGAGCAGCAGGAGAGAGGTGGAGGAAAAAACGGAGGGCCGAGATACTGGCAAGCAAGCGCAGGAAAGGCAAGCAGGGCGGAGGGCTCCAAGACTGATCCAGGAGAGCTCTCCCTCCCCTGTCTGCCTTAGATCGTGTCTCACTAATCTGTCCCTCAGGCAGGGAAGGAAAAGGAAGGAAGTGGTGAGAGAGGGGCAGAGGAACGCTGCGGTCACTATTAACCAGCACCATTTGATGGGCCGATGGAGAGGGGCGTGCTGTAGGCAAAACGCTGCTTCTGATCTGAGTGGGAAGGGAGGAGATTTTGGAGAGTGCCCCAGAGGACTGAGCAGTCCAAGGCTGTGGAGCAAGGGGAGAGAATTGAAGGAGCGGGGCAGGGTGATTCAGTAGGAGCAGTGTTGGGGGAGGGGAACAAAGAGCAAAACAGGGGAGAGAGCTGTTGCTGAGAAGCAGCATCTGGCAACGGCAACCGCTTTCCCTTGCTCTTGGTGTGTCTTGCAGCCTTCCCTGTTTATGTCTGAGCTGCACGCGTAGCAGGAATTGGGAGATTAGGCTGGGCAAACATACGCGGGATCGGCATGCTATGCCCCTGTTGGCTACCTCTTAACTCGCAGCAGCCTGCCTTGAGACATCTTTCAAAAGAAAAAACTGCGCACCTCTTGTTTCTGTTGGCATTTGCTATAGGAACTGCCCCCTGCCCCCCTTCAAATCTGCTCTGGCATGGCTTTGATGATACGTTGGCACTTGTACTAGGGAAAAAGATGGCTTTGGGCGTTTGAGAGCTTCAGCAGTTCCCCAAAATGTACCCAGGCAGCCGGGAAGCAGCTTCTCAGCCTGAAGCTCTGAGAACTTTGGAACTAACTCTCCCAACCGCTTCAGACGTGGTTACCCTGCCAGTCATCCAGAGCCAGGCTTCTGGCCTCGCTCACATTCCCACGGCGTCCGAGAGGCCAGCCACGACAGATAGAGTCTCCCCGTTGCTCACTTCTTCTAGGCCAGCAGGGGACGAGTTAGGAGAAGCACTGAGCGAAACCCTGACCCTGCCAGAACAGCTACGCAAGCTCCAGGAAGAGCTTCATCACCTGCGCTGGAGCGTGAAGGATGTCGCCGAGCGTGCTCTCCAGGAAGCCCTGAAGCAGGCTAAGCTCCCAGGCTTTACCGGATGGGTAAGGGCACACTGCAGAAGGCTCTACTCAGAGGTTTCTTTCTTCCCTCCGGCATGTATCCTACTACAGTTCCCTGTCATAGCTAGCCAAAAGGCCGGTGCTGCTGGAACAAGTGCTGTGCATTGCCACACTTCCTTTTCCTGTTGCTCCACACTTCCTTCTGGGGGAAGAGAGAGCCGTGACGGGAACGACAGTTGTCTTAGGTGTACCTTCCTCTCCGTCCACATCTCGGGTCCTCCTCAAGGGAGGAGCGGAAGGAAAGAATGGTCTCAGCAGTCCAGAGTTACCCCAGTCCCATCTCAGGCCCAGAAGGCTTGTCTGTCCGTGCTGCCCGGCATGGGGCATCTCCACAGGAAAAGCCCGTTCCCGCAGCTTCAGCATTCAGAGCATTGGAGTGAGCAGCCCCTCCACTCTGATGCCCGTCAATCAGAGTAGAGCAAACTTGCGAGGTTTCCGGGCAATTCCGGCGTTCCTTACATCTGAGTTTAACCTTGTCCCAGTTCACCTTGGCTGGCCGGCCTTGCAGGGGAGCTGCTTGCCCCGTTCCTTTTCCTTCTAACAGGCGCTCTCCTTTGTGTTCCTTCCCAGGCTGTTCAAGACATCATCAATCAAGTCTTGGAGAAGCTGGAAGAAAACCAAGTCCCGATGCCTGATTATGCCCTCAAATCATCAGGTGCCGTGAGACTGTAGAAACCAAGCAGTTCCAAAGCGCTCCCTGTCCAGCTTGACAAGACCGGCATTTGAACGTGCCCAGTGGTAGGAGAGAAGGGGCGAGAAGTCAAGGGCCACCTCATGCCCTGAAAATGTACCCGCTGACAGGCTCTGTAAGGGGCCGGAGCGCATGTGAAGAGCAGAAAGCCTAGTTCGCATTCTTGTCGTCTTCCACGGCCCCTAGCGACAGTTTGACGAGTCCCTGCTGGGTGTTCCAGAGGGATCATGCCAGTAAGAAAGAGGGGAAACCCACTGTCGGAGGTGGAAGACTACTCAGAAGCCTTTTTCAAGTCAACAGTGCAGTATTCCTCCTGACACTGCTCGATGATCGTGCTCGTGTTTTAATTTCCAGGGGCTGCTGTCATTCATTCAAGGACTTCTCCCTCCTTCTGGAATACGAAAGGAAAAGTCTTTTTGTATTCCCTGCCGGTGCTGGATTACGTGAGGTCTCCTGATCTTCTTCTTGAGGTAGGAGCAGCAAGAAAGAGAAAAAGAAAGGTGGGGGGGAGGAACCAAACACGCTGCTGAGAGTTGCCTTTACCCTTGTCTTTGCTCCTCGACGCTTTCTTTTCCTGCCTCCTCCTTGCATGGACCTACTCGCCTCCTGGGTCTCCCTGCTGAGTCTTTCCTCTCCCGGAGTGCCCCAGGTCGTCCGCGCAAGCTTCCAACAGGCTAGCCTCGTCCTGCAGTCTCTGTCTTGCCAGTCACCGTGAAAACTGTCAGCATGGCACGGAAGGAGAATGGAAAAGGGGCCTGCAGAGGTCTGGGGTGTGAGCTCGCCGGGGCTCCTAGGGAGCACAAGCGGGCGCTGAGAGCCTGCACTGCTGGAGGGCCCCACGTTGTGCTTGCAAGCCGGGTCCGACCGAAGGCATTGGCTGCGGTTCACAGCAGAGCTGATTGGCCGAATCAGCTCTTGGTCCTCTGATGCTCACGGCAAGAATGAGAGCCAGGGCACCCTTCTCCACGTGAACGTAGTTTCTTCTTCTCCTTTCAGCCTGAAAATCATCCGGGAAACTGCTGGCCCTTCCCAGGAAGTCGGGGACATGTCTTCATCAAGCTGCCTGTGCCAATCATTCCCAGAGCCGTCACCATGGACCATGTTTCAGGGACAGCGTTCCATGGGGAGAGTATCTCCAGAGCTCCAAAGGACTTTGCCGTCTACGTAAGTGATTCCTCTAGAGTCGGGGGCGGGGGGTTGCGTAGCATTCGTAAGCGGGGGGTGAATACGGGTCAAAGAGTCCAGCGGCCTGCGGCTTCCTCCTGGCTCCCAGGAGAAACAAGCTCCTTGGAGTTGTATTCCTCTTTTATCCAATGTACCGCTCGAAAGGCAGCTTCTGGGGCAAGATGGAGCTCCAGGAGCCACAGGGAAAAGGAGCTGGCCCAGTGCGCGGTCCTAGACCTTCTTGGCTTCCAATCCCAGCGGGCATTTGTGATCCTCAGGTTACCCCCCTCTCACTGGGAACGTCTGCTGCTTTTCTGACTGGCAGCTTAGACTCGTTGAGTCGGCAAGTGTGGCACGCTACCTAGCTGCAGCTTCTCGTCTTCTCCTTGTACTCATCTTCCTTGGACTACGGAGCTGAAATAAACCAGTACTTCACCGACCGAAGTCAAGTCTCCCCACGGTGTACCAAGCGCTCTTGTTTTCTCCACCCCCGTCTTTCTCTAGGGCATGAAGGAAGAACATGAGGAGCAGGGAACATTCCTGGGACAGTTCACTTTCCTGGCAGCGCTGAATCCCACTCAGACCTTCCAGCTGAAGGTACGGGGACCAAGAGGGAGGAGAACTCTAGGAGAGGAGGGGAGATGCGCTTGGCTGGGGAGAAGCTTCTCTGCCAGGGGGCTAGAGGCAGCCCTCTCCTTGAGCGTGTGCCACGCTGGCCTTTCTTCTGCTGTAACTTCCCAACGGCGTATACCTGGACTGCTGCTCTTCTTCTCTTTCCTTTTGGAAAAGCTCTCTGGGTTCGTGAATTACCTAAGGCTGCAAGTGCTGAGCAACTGGGGCCACCCGGACTACACCTGCCTGTATCGATTCAGGGTGCACGGTGATCCTCCCAAAGACGGGGGAAAGGTCTCAGTTTCACCTGGCAATAAATTCCATTAATTTTCACCAGGTCGAGTTCGAGTCTGTTTTGCCTGTGACGCTAACTGGTAAGAGAGCTCCCTGTCCTCCTCGCGACCCACGAGCTTATCGGAGGCTTCGCCGGAGGAAGAGGTGATGGAAAAGAGGACTGAGAACCGTCTCCGACAGATACCTTCATTGTTAATTCTAATCGAAGGCTGAACACATGTGCGGTTAAAGTACCACCGGCTGATAACCGGAAGACAGACTGAGAAGCAGGAATGCACTGTAAGAGTTTGGGTGCCCAGAACTGCGTAAGATGGGCTACCCACTCAAGACGGGGTAACTTAGAGTTCCGTATGTCCTGCCGAACTCAAGGCCCCTTTCCTAGAGGGGAACTCTGGCTCAAGCTGCCTCTGAATGGCCGTCGAGGGGCCTCAGCTGCTCCTGCTGGGCGTGCTGCGTTCCCAGGGCGGCGACACTCCCCCATGGCCTGCCGGGGGGATGTGCGTGTGTCCTCTCATAAACCTGGCTCTCAGCCAACACAGCACCCACTCTGGCAGAGCCATTTCTTTGTACAGTCTAGCTCTGGCCTTTTTTCATCTGTGATTGGGCAGGCTTCCTTTTCTCCTTTTGGGGATTAGGTAGCATGCTTTTGCCAAGTCTGCTAGTCGCTTGTTCGCGGAGAAAAGCAAAACCTAAGGTGTCTGTTATCGGGGAAGAGGGGCAGACTCCAGCCTCTGAAGAGAGCGTGTAGCAGCAAACATGCTCATAGTCGAGTACGCTCCTTTCCTCTCCTCTAAACACGTCTGCTGTCCCCTGGAATGGAGAGCGCGGTGCCTATGGCAACAACGAGAAATGAGAGTGCAAGGCACCCGCCACTTGTGCCCCTATGGCCCCTTGCCTTTCTCAGGCTGCAAGAAAAGAACCACCGACATGAACGTGAGCCCCCACGAGAGGAACGCTGAATGTACTTGGTGCCTGGCTTCAGTCACCTCAGGCGGCCTTCCTCGTACAGAGGGTCAAAAGCAGCGGCTAGGAAAGGTTTCTTGTAGCTCCCAAACCTGTTACTCTCCAGTGGGAATTCAAAGAGCTGACCCCTTGGTAGGAGACGTTCTGGTTTTGTAGGATTTCTTCCCTTGCGGAGAGGAGTGCAAAACCTGCTCCCTGGCAGGTTGGACTTTGCCTCCAAACGTGGCGCTGCCTTTTCTGTTGTGACATCTCCCACCGCCGTTGATGTCACAAAGCGTCGTCGGTGCTGAGGTAGACACAGCAGGGCATAAGATCGGGGTTGTCCCCGCGCCTTTGTCACTCTCGGTCTTGAGGGAACGGAGGTCGCAGAGTTTTTGGCTCGCTCCCGAGCAAGCAGGAGGCCTGGTGCCCGCACCTGAGCGGACATGGAGAGACAGCCACGGAAGGCCCACGATCTGAACGGGTATGTTTGAAAAATCCTCCTCTCCTTTCCCCAAGTGTATTTTCCACCTCACCAGCTGGGGTGGGTGGGGGGTGGACAGCGGAAGAACACGAGGGCAGCCTGAGAGCTTGGTCTGGAGGTGGTGGAAGGCAGCAGCAGTCTCTTCAGTCTCTTCACGAACGCCGGGACTAGGCCTAGAAAGCCATTTGCCTCTGCAAAACGAGGGACGAGTCCATTTTGGATCGCACAGAGGGAGTCCCAGACGGTTGCCCAGATACATCCTGCCGCAGTAATTGCGAGAGCTCAGCACAGTCCTGTACTGCGCTCTGCAGGATGGGTTATGTCCCTGAGCTTTCTTGGTTTTCCTTCCGACGCGAACCAGAAGGACACCACTGTTTCCTCTGTTGGCAGTGGATTTGCCTTGTGCTCCTGGCAGAGGAGGCTTCCTTCAGAAACCTGCTCAGCTCCTCACCAGTGGTCTGCCTTAGGAAAAGGAGCACAAGATGCTCTGAGGGGGTGCAAGAAGTTTCCCAGTAAAACAAAAGGGGACTGTTTATTCCTGATGAAGTGTACGCTGTAAGCCTTTCGAGAGCCTCCTAGAACAGGCAGGAGGAGTTTCCGTCTTGCAGAGCGGTGTGTGCTGTCTCTTGGCAGATCAGGCTTCAGGGGAGCAGGGCCTAGCCACCAGGGTGTTTCTTTGGCGTTTCCGTGGTTGCCCATGGCTTGCCAGCATGCATTTACATTCAGCGCTCCCTCCCTCCCTCCCTCCCTCCCTCCCTCCCTCCCTCTTTAGCCAGGCTGCATTTGTTTACCCAGTCTGCATTTGTCTGCCTTTATGCCAAGAAAAGGGCCAGTGCTAAGCTGGCTGCTAAAGAAATGCTGCTAGAGGGGAGACACACAACCCCCGCCACCTTGCAGGCTGTTGAACGGTAGGGGTACAGGCTGAACGTTTTCTTGAGAGGGGGTGGAGAACAGTATTAGCACAAGTACCGATCGGATGGTGGGCAGGAGAAACAGGCGTTCATTCTGTCCCTTCCATTTCCCAGGAATCCCTCGCCACCCCCACAGACGGGAAGTATGGCCACAGCTTTTGTTGCAACTCCTTCTCCTGTTCTGGAGTCAAGCTTGAGCCCTTCGTCCCTAACGAAACAGTGCCAATCGCTGCCGTGCCAAGTGCCCCACTGGTGCAGTTGGTGACAAGTCCACCACTGACTCGAGCTTGTGCAGGACCGAGCCAATCCTCACGCCAGGAACGCCAGGTCCAAGACCTGCACTCCCTCCTGCTGCTCTCGCGTCTGCTGCTGAAGTGCACGAGTACCGCCGGCTTCACCATCCTTTTCCTCCTTGCTGCTCCGCAGGAAAAGGAAGGCTCTGAAGACAGTGACCCTGGCGCTGCTTGTCGGTCTGGTCTCTTTCGGTGAGTCTCTGTAGAGCTCAGACCTGAGGATGGTGCTTTAGGAGGTCCCCAGGGCTCCACTCTGCCCTGCTCCGTTTCCCCTGCTGTGGCCAGAGGAGCCCAGCTAAGAGCAGAAAGTCCCCGACAGAGGTGTGCCAGTCCCCCCTGCTTCAGAGGAACGGGTGTGGGGGCCAGCAAGGGGTGGCCTGCCTTCCCCAGGAGGGCTAAGCCAGTTCTCTTAAGCCGTGGGAGAGGCGGTGGCTAGCCTCGCCTGCCCCAGGAGGTTGAGAAGCTTCTGCAGGACGAGGAGCATATTCCAGGGGAGGGAATGGCCATCTGTCGGGCTGTACGGCTGTACGGCTGTCTGTACGGCTCCAGCCCGTACGCCATCATGACCTCTTTGAAAGACTACAAGAGGAGAGACAACTGTGGCACCTGGGAGAGACACGGAAAGGGCAGCGGGCAGCCCGAGGCGTAACCCAGCCTTAGACCAAGTTCTAAGTGTAAGGAGAGCTTTGGTGTATGTCTGACAGGTGTTTATCACGTGGGACAGCTTGGCGAAGAAAGCCTCCGGAGGACTGCAGCAGAATGCCGGGCCTACCTCTCCTCCTATGTTCGGCCTCTCCAAGAGCAGGTGACATTTACGTTTCTTCAGATCAAGACTGGTTCTGCCAGCGTAACTCCAGGGCATAAAGTGCCACTCATTAAAAGCCTGCGGCTAGGGCTAGGCACGGTAGCCACCCTGGCAGGTCATTCAGGTGAAGGTCAACTGGGCCGAACACCCGTGTCTCCGCAGTTCGTGGCGTTGCCCACAGCTGATAAAGAACAATTAGGCCGATTTGGCAGACTTGGGCCTGCACGGGTTTCAGCAGAGCACTGGCTTGCGTGTGAAGACTTGAGTCCTTGGGTTTTGATCGGTATTAGAGTCCTGCTGCCCCAGCCTTCAACGTGCCAACCACTGCAAAAATTCCTTTGCGGGCACGTAATTCGGCAAGCAGCTTCATAGCAATGGACCTTCTCAGGGTGGTATCGAGAAAGGACCTGTAATCAAGCCACCCTTGGAAGTGTAGCAGGAACCTGCCCGATAGTAGTCCAGCTGCCTAGGAAGACGGGAAACTGAAGGAATACGTAGAAGAGCTTGCACGCACCTCTTGACCTATCGCATGAATGCCTGGCAAAAGGTAGAAGGCTTTGTAGGAAAGGTGATGTTTAACTGGAAGCCGTGCCCAAGTCAAAGAGGGGAGGCTTTCTGGAAGAAGACAATGCCCAATGGGCATCTGTCTTGCCTGCCGGTCCACGGTGGTGTTTTCACAGTGTACGCTAGTGGAGCACCCGAGCACAAATAGGCATGGTGTCTGTAACTCTTTGTTTCCCGTGGCTGTACAGAGACTGTCGTTGTGCGCTGCCTTCCTTTCTGCAGAAGGCCTGTTTCTGTTTGGAGTGACTGTTCCCTTTATTGTCGTTCCAGGAGCGCTTGCACCTCCCTGGAGGGGACTGGAAGACTCAGGGGTAAGCACGATTTCCCCTTGACTAGACGGTTCTTTAGAGGAGCTCTGCCCCTCGGCCCCAGCAGGACGTTGTTTATGTCCTGTCTCACACAAACTTCACCTGGCACGGCTCCCTGAGCGTCTCCCATTGCCCTTTCTTCCCTTCTGCCAAACGGTCAGCTATAGCTCCCCACGTCCATTAGAGGACTGGGGCCACCCATCCGTCCACCCTTTCGCTTGGGCTGGGCTGTTCGCAGCTCCACCTTTCTAACGCCTGAGAAGGGGAATGGTAGCCTTCTCCGTCCTGCACCCGTTTCTCTCCCTTGGTGCTTGGGAGCAGCTGCTAGGAGACACCTCTGCGTTCTTCCATTGCTGGGCTGCCATAGAAAGCCCCTGCAAGCAGCATTGCCCCCTCGAAGGAGAGGAGAGGCCAAGGGAAAGAGAGTCTTCTCCAGTGTAGCAGCAGTTGCCCGTGAAGACCTTTGCAGGGGGGCAAGGTTCAAGGACTGAGGGCAGCCTTGGAACTGCCCCTGTCAAGCCGAGAGGGAGGGCAGAAGTGTATTTCTCGAGCAAGCAGAAGAGGCTAGCCGAGGCAAGGACCATGTTATGCTAAGAAAGGAGAAGAGGGAGCAGCAGGAGAGAGGTGGAGGAAAAAACGGAGGGCCGAGATACTGGCAAGCAAGCGCAGGAAAGGCAAGCAGGGCGGAGGGCTCCAAGACTGATCCAGGAGAGCTCTCCCTCCCCTGTCTGCCTTAGATCGTGTCTCACTAATCTGTCCCTCAGGCAGGGAAGGAAAAGGAAGGAAGTGGTGAGAGAGGGGCAGAGGAACGCTGCGGTCACTATTAACCAGCACCATTTGATGGGCCGTTGGAGAGGGGCGTGCTGTAGGCAAAACGCTGCTTCTGATCTGAGTGGGAAGGGAGGAGATTTTGGAGAGTGCCCCAGAGGACTGAGCAGTCCAAGGCTGTGGAGCAAGGGGAGAGAATTGAAGGAGCGGGGCAGGGTGATTCAGTAGGAGCAGTGTTGGGGGAGGGGAACAAAGAGCAAAACAGGGGAGAGAGCTGTTGCTGAGAAGCAGCATCTGGCAACGGCAACCGCTTTCCCTTGCTCTTGGTGTGTCTTGCAGCCTTCCCTGTTTATGTCTGAGCTGCACGCGTAGCAGGAATTGGGAGATTAGGCTGGGCAAACATACGCGGGATCGGCATGCTATGCCCCTGTTGGCTACCTCTTAACTCGCAGCAGCCTGCCTTGAGACATCTTTCAAAAGAAAAAACTGCGCACCTCTTGTTTCTGTTGGCATTTGCTATAGGAACTGCCCCCTGCCCCCCTTCAAATCTGCTCTGGCATGGCTTTGATGATACGTTGGCACTTGTACTAGGGAAAAAGATGGCTTTGGGCGTTTGAGAGCTTCAGCAGTTCCCCAAAATGTACCCAGGCAGCCGGGAAGCAGCTTCTCAGCCTGAAGCTCTGAGAACTTTGGAACTAACTCTCCCAACCGCTTCAGACGTGGTTACCCTGCCAGTCATCCAGAGCCAGGCTTCTGGCCTCGCTCACATTCCCACGGCGTCCGAGAGGCCAGCCACGACAGTTAGAGTCTCCCCGTTGCTCACTTCTTCTAGGCCAGCAGGGGACGAGTTAGGAGAAGCACTGAGCGAAACCCTGACCCTGCCAGAACAGCTACGCAAGCTCCAGGAAGAGCTTCATCACCTGCGCTGGAGCGTGAAGGATGTCGCCGAGCGTGCTCTCCAGGAAGCCCTGAAGCAGGCTAAGCTCCCAGGCTTTACCGGATGGGTAAGGGCACACTGCAGAAGGCTCTACTCAGAGGTTTCTTTCTTCCCTCCGGCATGTATCCTACTACAGTTCCCTGTCATAGCTAGCCAAAAGGCCGGTGCTGCTGGAACAAGTGCTGTGCATTGCCACACTTCCTTTTCCTGTTGCTCCACACTTCCTTCTGGGGGAAGAGAGAGCCGTGACGGGAACGACAGTTGTCTTAGGTGTACCTTCCTCTCCGTCCACATCTCGGGTCCTCCTCAAGGGAGGAGCGGAAGGAAAGAATGGTCTCAGCAGTCCAGAGTTACCCCAGTCCCATCTCAGGCCCAGAAGGCTTGTCTGTCCGTGCTGCCCGGCATGGGGCATCTCCACAGGAAAAGCCCGTTCCCGCAGCTTCAGCATTCAGAGCATTGGAGTGAGCAGCCCCTCCACTCTGATGCCCGTCAATCAGAGTAGAGCAAACTTGCGAGGTTTCCGGGCAATTCCGGCGTTCCTTACATCTGAGTTTAACCTTGTCCCAGTTCACCTTGGCTGGCCGGCCTTGCAGGGGAGCTGCTTGCCCCGTTCCTTTTCCTTCTAACAGGCGCTCTCCTTTGTGTTCCTTCCCAGGCTGTTCAAGACATCATCAATCAAGTCTTGGAGAAGCTGGAAGAAAACCAAGTCCCGATGCCTGATTATGCCCTCAAATCATCAGGTGCCGTGAGACTGTAGAAACCAAGCAGTTCCAAAGCGCTCCCTGTCCAGCTTGACAAGACCGGCATTTGAACGTGCCCAGTGGTAGGAGAGAAGGGGCGAGAAGTCAAGGGCCACCTCATGCCCTGAAAATGTACCCGCTGACAGGCTCTGTAAGGGGCCGGAGCGCATGTGAAGAGCAGAAAGCCTAGTTCGCATTCTTGTCGTCTTCCACGGCCCCTAGCGACAGTTTGACGAGTCCCTGCTGGGTGTTCCAGAGGGATCATGCCAGTAAGAAAGAGGGGAAACCCACTGTCGGAGGTGGAAGACTACTCAGAAGCCTTTTTCAAGTCAACAGTGCAGTATTCCTCCTGACACTGCTCGATGATCGTGCTCGTGTTTTAATTTCCAGGGGCTGCTGTCATTCATTCAAGGACTTCTCCCTCCTTCTGGAATACGAAAGGAAAAGTCTTTTTGTATTCCCTGCCGGTGCTGGATTACGTGAGGTCTCCTGATCTTCTTCTTGAGGTAGGAGCAGCAAGAAAGAGAAAAAGAAAGGTGGGGGGGAGGAACCAAACACGCTGCTGAGAGTTGCCTTTACCCTTGTCTTTGCTCCTCGACGCTTTCTTTTCCTGCCTCCTCCTTGCATGGACCTACTCGCCTCCTGGGTCTCCCTGCTGAGTCTTTCCTCTCCCGGAGTGCCCCAGGTCGTCCGCGCAAGCTTCCAACAGGCTAGCCTCGTCCTGCAGTCTCTGTCTTGCCAGTCACCGTGAAAACTGTCAGCATGGCACGGAAGGAGAATGGAAAAGGGGCCTGCAGAGGTCTGGGGTGTGAGCTCGCCGGGGCTCCTAGGGAGCACAAGCGGGCGCTGAGAGCCTGCACTGCTGGAGGGCCCCACGTTGTGCTTGCAAGCCGGGTCCGACCGAAGGCATTGGCTGCGGTTCACAGCAGAGCTGATTGGCCGAATCAGCTCTTCGTCCTCTGATGCTCACGGCAAGAATGAGAGCCAGGGCACCCTTCTCCACGTGAACGTAGTTTCTTCTTCTCCTTTCAGCCTGAAAATCATCCGGGAAACTGCTGGCCCTTCCCAGGAAGTCGGGGACACGTCTTCATCAAGCTGCCTGTGCCAATCATTCCCAGAGCCGTCACCATGGACCATGTTTCAGGGACAGCGTTCCATGGGGAGAGTATCTCCAGAGCTCCAAAGGACTTTGCCGTCTACGTAAGTGATTCCTCTAGAGTAGGGGGCGGGGGGTTGCGTAGCATTCGTAAGCGGGGGGTGAATACGGGTCAAAGAGTCCAGCGGCCTGCGGCTTCCTCCTGGCTCCCAGGAGAAACAAGCTCCTTGGAGTTGTATTCCTCTTTTATCCAATGTACCGCTCGAAAGGCAGCTTCTGGGGCAAGATGGAGCTCCAGGAGCCACAGGGAAAAGGAGCTGGCCCAGTGCGCAGTCCTAGACCTTCTTGGCTTCCAATCCCAGCGGGCATTTGTGATCCTCAGGTTACCCCCCTCTCACTGGGAACGTCTGCTGCTTTTCTGACTGGCAGCTTAGACTCGTTGAGTCGGCAAGTGTGGCACGCTACCTAGCTGCAGCTTCTCGTCTTCTCCTTGTGCTCATCTTCCTTGGACTACGGAGCTGAAATAATCCAGTACTTCACCGACCGAAGTCAAGTCTCCCCACGGTGTACCAAGCGCTCTTGTTTTCTCCACCCCCGTCTTTCTCTAGGGCATGAAGGAAGAACATGAGGAGCAGGGAACATTCCTGGGACAGTTCACTTTCCTGGCAGCGCTGAATCCCACTCAGACCTTCCAGCTGAAGGTACGGGGACCAAGAGGGAGGAGAACTCTAGGAGAGGAGGGGAGATGCGCTTGGCTGGGGAGAAGCTTCCCTGCCAGGGGGCTAGAGGCAGCCCTCTCCTTGAGCGTGTGCCACGCTGGCCTTTCTTCTGCTGTAACTTCCCAACGGCGTATGCCTGGACTGCCGCTCTTCTTCTCTTTCCTTTTGGGTTTAAGCTCTAGCGCTTACAACCGCCGCCGTTGAAGCTGAAATCAGCTTGACTGTCTGGACTCCAGGTGCATACAAGTGGCCACATCCCGTAGTATGCACTACTACCGGCCTGCTAGTTAAAGACGAGAAATACTGGGCTTTCTGAGGATTCCGTTGTTGCTGGTAGCGAGTAGTGACAGGGAGGCCATTCGGTTTCAGTGGCTTCCTAGAGAAGGCGACGAGACATGATACTAACACCACTGGGTCTTCTGACTGTGGAAGCATGTGCCTCAAAGCAGGCGAGAAGAACTTGCCAATGTATTTGCTGAAGCTTCTGGTAGCTGCTTCTTCCTTTACTGTTCTTATGGCCAACTGAGGTAGAGCAGGATAAGAACGTCTTGACCACCATAGGTCAAAAGACCTCGCAGGGCAGCCGGAAGTAAGCTGTTGAATGAGTCCGTCGCTGCGGCACTGCTCTGTCAGTAGTCAAAGGCCAGAGAGGAAAAGGCAACTCGTTTCTTCTTGTCATTTCAGGAGGAGCTCTCTGGGTTCGTGAATTACCTAAGGCTGCAAGTGCTGAGCAACTGGGGCCACCCGGACTACACCTGCCTGTATCGATTCAGGGTGCACGGTGATCCTCCCAAAGACGGGGGAAAGGTCTCAGTTTCACCTGGCAATAAATTCCATTAATTTTCACCAGGTCGAGTTCGAGTCTGTTTTGCCTGTGACGCTAACTGGTAAGAGAGCTCCCTGTCCTCCTCGCGACCCACGAGCTTATCGGAGGCTTCGCCGGAGGAAGAGGTGATGGAAAAGAGGACTGAGAACCGTCTCCGACAGATACCTTCATTGTTAATTCTAATCGAAGGCTGAACACATGTGCGGTTAAAGTACCACCGGCTGATAACCGGAAGACAGACTGAGAAGCAGGAATGCACTGTAAGAGTTTGGGTGCCCAGAACTGCGTAAGATGGGCTACCCACTCAAGACGGGGTAACTTAGAGTTCCGTATGTCCTGCCGAACTCAAGGCCCCTTTCCTAGAGGGGAACTCTGGCTCAAGCTGCCTCTGAATGGCCGTCGAGGGGCCTCAGCTGCTCCTGCTGGGCGTGCTGCGTTCCCAGGGCGGCGACACTCCCCCATGGCCTGCCGGGGGGATGTGCGTGTGTCCTCTCATAAACCTGGCTCTCAGCCAACACAGCACCCACTCTGGCAGAGCCATTTCTTTGTACAGTCTAGCTCTGGCCTTTTTTCATCTGTGATTGGGCAGGCTTCCTTTTCTCCTTTTGGGGATTAGGTAGCATGCTTTTGCCAAGTCTGCTAGTCGCTTGTTCGCGGAGAAAAGCAAAACCTAAGGTGTCTGTTATCGGGGAAGAGGGGCAGACTCCAGCCTCTGAAGAGAGCGTGTAGCAGCAAACATGCTCATAGTCGAGTACGCTCCTTTCCTCTCCTCTAAACACGTCTGCTGTCCCCTGGAATGGAGAGCGCGGTGCCTATGGCAACAACGAGAAATGAGAGTGCAAGGCACCCGCCACTTGTGCCCCTATGGCCCCTTGCCTTTCTCAGGCTGCAAGAAAAGAACCACCGACATGAACGTGAGCCCCCACGAGAGGAACGCTGAATGTACTTGGTGCCTGGCTTCAGTCACCTCAGGCGGCCTTCCTCGTACAGAGGGTCAAAAGCAGCGGCTAGGAAAGGTTTCTTGTAGCTCCCAAACCTGTTACTCTCCAGTGGGAATTCAAAGAGCTGACCCCTTGGTAGGAGACGTTCTGGTTTTGTAGGATTTCTTCCCTTGCGGAGAGGAGTGCAAAACCTGCTCCCTGGCAGGTTGGACTTTGCCTCCAAACGTGGCGCTGCCTTTTCTGTTGTGACATCTCCCACCGCCGTTGATGTCACAAAGCGTCGTCGGTACTGAGGTAGACACAGCAGGGCATAAGATCGGGGTTGTCCCCGCGCCTTTGTCACTCTCGGTCTTGAGGGAACGGAGGTCGCAGAGTTTTTGGCTCGCTCCCGAGCAAGCAGGAGGCCTGGTGCCCGCACCTGAGCAGACATGGAGAGACAGCCACGGAAGGCCCACGATCTGAACGGGTATGTTTGAAAAATCCTCCTCTCCTTTCCCCAAGTGTATTTTCCACCTCACCAGCTGGGGTGGGTGGGGGGTGGACAGGGGAAGAACACGAGGGCAGCCTGAGAGCTCGGTCTGGAGGTGGTGGAAGGCAGCAGCAGTCTCTTCAGTCTCTTCACGAACGCCGGGACTAGGCCTAGAAAGCCATTTGCCTCTGCAAAACGAGGGACGAGTCCATTTTGGATCGCACGGAGGGAGTCCCAGACGGTTGCCCAGATACATCCTGCCGCAGTAATTGCGAGAGCTCAGCACAGTCCTGTACTGCGCTCTGCAGGATGGGTTATGTCCCTGAGCTTTCTTGGTTTTCCTTCCGACGCGAACCAGAAGGACACCACTGTTTCCTCTGTTGGCAGTGGATTTGCCTTGTGCTCCTGGCAGAGGAGGCTTCCTTCAGAAACCTGCTCAGCTCCTCACCAGTGGTCTGCCTTAGGAAAAGGAGCACAAGATGCTCTGAGGGGGTGCAAGAAGTTTCCCAGTAAAACAAAAGGGGACTGTTTATTCCTGATGAAGTGTACGCTGTAAGCCTTTCGAGAGCCTCCTAGAACAGGCAGGAGGAGTTTCCGTCTTGCAGAGCGGTGTGTGCTGTCTCTTGGCAGATCAGGCTTCAGGGGAGCAGGGCCTAGCCACCAGGGTGTTTCTTTGGCGTTTCCGTGGTTGCCCATGGCTTGCCAGCATGCATTTACATTCAGCGCTCCCTCCCTCCCTCCCTCCCTCCCTCCCTCCCTCCCTCTTTAGCCAGGCTGCATTTGTTTACCCAGTCTGCATTTGTCTGCCTTTATGCCAAGAAAAGGGCCAGTGCTAAGCTGGCTGCTAAAGAAATGCTGCTAGAGGGGAGACACACAACCCCCGCCACCTTGCAGGCTGTTGAACGGTAGGGGTACAGGCTGAACGTTTTCTTGAGAGGGGGTGGAGAACAGTATTAGCACAAGTACCGATCGGATGGTGGGCAGGAGAAACAGGCGTTCATTCTGTCCCTTCCATTTCCCAGGAATCCCTCGCCACCCCCACAGACGGGAAGTATGGCCACAGCTTTTGTTGCAACTCCTTCTCCTGTTCTGGAGTCAAGCTTGAGCCCTTCGTCCCTAACGAAACAGTGCCAATCGCTGCCGTGCCAAGTGCCCCACTGGTGCAGTTGGTGACAAGTCCACCACTGACTCGAGCTTGTGCAGGACCGAGCCAATCCTCACGCCAGGAACGCCAGGTCCAAGACCTGCACTCCCTCCTGCTGCTCTCGCGTCTGCTGCTGAAGTGCACGAGTACCGCCGGCTTCACCATCCTTTTCCTCCTTGCTGCTCCGCAGGAAAAGGAAGGCTCTGAAGACAGTGACCCTGGCGCTGCTTGTCGGTCTGGTCTCTTTCGGTGAGTCTCTGTAGAGCTCAGACCTGAGGATGGTGCTTTAGGAGGTCCCCAGGGCTCCACTCTGCCCTGCTCCGTTTCCCCTGCTGTGGCCAGAGGAGCCCAGCTAAGAGCAGAAAGTCCCCGACAGAGGTGTGCCAGTCCCCCCTGCTTCAGAGGAACGGGTGTGGGGGCCAGCAAGGGGTGGCCTGCCTTCCCCAGGAGGGCTAAGCCAGTTCTCTTAAGCCGTGGGAGAGGCGGTGGCTAGCCTCGCCTGCCCCAGGAGGTTGAGAAGCTTCTGCAGGACGAGGAGCATATTCCAGGGGAGGGAATGGCCATCTGTCGGGCTGTACGGCTGTACGGCTGTCTGTACGGCTCCAGCCCGTACGCCATCATGACCTCTTTGAAAGACTACAAGAGGAGAGACAACTGTGGCACCTGGGAGAGACACGGAAAGGGCAGCGGGCAGCCCGAGGCGTAACCCAGCCTTAGACCAAGTTCTAAGTGTAAGGAGAGCTTTGGTGTATGTCTGACAGGTGTTTATCACGTGGGACAGCTTGGCGAAGAAAGCCTCCGGAGGACTGCAGCAGAATGCCGGGCCTACCTCTCCTCCTATGTTCGGCCTCTCCAAGAGCAGGTGACATTTACGTTTCTTCAGATCAAGACTGGTTCTGCCAGCGTAACTCCAGGGCATAAAGTGCCACTCATTAAAAGCCTGCGGCTAGGGCTAGGCACGGTAGCCACCCTGGCAGGTCATTCAGGTGAAGGTCAACTGGGCCGAACACCCGTGTCTCCGCAGTTCGTGGCGTTGCCCACAGCTGATAAAGAACAATTAGGCCGATTTGGCAGACTTGGGCCTGCACGGGTTTCAGCAGAGCACTGGCTTGCGTGTGAAGACTTGAGTCCTTGGGTTTTGATCGGTATTAGAGTCCTGCTGCCCCAGCCTTCAACGTGCCAACCACTGCAAAAATTCCTTTGCGGGCACGTAATTCGGCAAGCAGCTTCATAGCAATGGACCTTCTCAGGGTGGTATCGAGAAAGGACCTGTAATCAAGCCACCCTTGGAAGTGTAGCAGGAACCTGCCCGATAGTAGTCCAGCTGCCTAGGAAGACGGGAAACTGAAGGAATACGTAGAAGAGCTTGCACGCACCTCTTGACCTATCGCATGAATGCCTGGCAAAAGGTAGAAGGCTTTGTAGGAAAGGTGATGTTTAACTGGAAGCCGTGCCCAAGTCAAAGAGGGGAGGCTTTCTGGAAGAAGACAATGCCCAATGGGCATCTGTCTTGCCTGCCGGTCCACGGTGGTGTTTTCACAGTGTACGCTAGTGGAGCACCCGAGCACAAATAGGCATGGTGTCTGTAACTCTTTGTTTCCCGTGGCTGTACAGAGACTGTCGTTGTGCGCTGCCTTCCTTTCTGCAGAAGGCCTGTTTCTGTTTGGAGTGACTGTTCCCTTTATTGTCGTTCCAGGAGCGCTTGCACCTCCCTGGAGGGGACTGGAAGACTCAGGGGTAAGCACGATTTCCCCTTGACTAGACGGTTCTTTAGAGGAGCTCTGCCCCTCGGCCCCAGCAGGACGTTGTTTATGTCCTGTCTCACACAAACTTCACCTGGCACGGCTCCCTGAGCGTCTCCCATTGCCCTTTCTTCCCTTCTGCCAAACGGTCAGCTATAGCTCCCCACGTCCATTAGAGGACTGGGGCCACCCATCCGTCCACCCTTTCGCTTGGGCTGGGCTGTTCGCAGCTCCACCTTTCTAACGCCTGAGAAGGGGAATGGTAGCCTTCTCCGTCCTGCACCCGTTTCTCTCCCTTGGTGCTTGGGAGCAGCTGCTAGGAGACACCTCTGCGTTCTTCCATTGCTGGGCTGCCATAGAAAGCCCCTGCAAGCAGCATTGCCCCCTCGAAGGAGAGGAGAGGCCAAGGGAAAGAGAGTCTTCTCCAGTGTAGCAGCAGTTGCCCGTGAAGACCTTTGCAGGGGGGCAAGGTTCAAGGACTGAGGGCAGCCTTGGAACTGCCCCTGTCAAGCCGAGAGGGAGGGCAGAAGTGTATTTCTCGAGCAAGCAGAAGAGGCTAGCCGAGGCAAGGACCATGTTATGCTAAGAAAGGAGAAGAGGGAGCAGCAGGAGAGAGGTGGAGGAAAAAACGGAGGGCCGAGATACTGGCAAGCAAGCGCAGGAAAGGCAAGCAGGGCGGAGGGCTCCAAGACTGATCCAGGAGAGCTCTCCCTCCCCTGTCTGCCTTAGATCGTGTCTCACTAATCTGTCCCTCAGGCAGGGAAGGAAAAGGAAGGAAGTGGTGAGAGAGGGGCAGAGGAACGCTGCGGTCACTATTAACCAGCACCATTTGATGGGCCGTTGGAGAGGGGCGTGCTGTAGGCAAAACGCTGCTTCTGATCTGAGTGGGAAGGGAGGAGATTTTGGAGAGTGCCCCAGAGGACTGAGCAGTCCAAGGCTGTGGAGCAAGGGGAGAGAATTGAAGGAGCGGGGCAGGGTGATTCAGTAGGAGCAGTGTTGGGGGAGGGGAACAAAGAGCAAAACAGGGGAGAGAGCTGTTGCTGAGAAGCAGCATCTGGCAACGGCAACCGCTTTCCCTTGCTCTTGGTGTGTCTTGCAGCCTTCCCTGTTTATGTCTGAGCTGCACGCGTAGCAGGAATTGGGAGATTAGGCTGGGCAAACATACGCGGGATCGGCATGCTATGCCCCTGTTGGCTACCTCTTAACTCGCAGCAGCCTGCCTTGAGACATCTTTCAAAAGAAAAAACTGCGCACCTCTTGTTTCTGTTGGCATTTGCTATAGGAACTGCCCCCTGCCCCCCTTCAAATCTGCTCTGGCATGGCTTTGATGATACGTTGGCACTTGTACTAGGGAAAAAGATGGCTTTGGGCGTTTGAGAGCTTCAGCAGTTCCCCAAAATGTACCCAGGCAGCCGGGAAGCAGCTTCTCAGCCTGAAGCTCTGAGAACTTTGGAACTAACTCTCCCAACCGCTTCAGACGTGGTTACCCTGCCAGTCATCCAGAGCCAGGCTTCTGGCCTCGCTCACATTCCCACGGCGTCCGAGAGGCCAGCCACGACAGTTAGAGTCTCCCCGTTGCTCACTTCTTCTAGGCCAGCAGGGGACGAGTTAGGAGAAGCACTGAGCGAAACCCTGACCCTGCCAGAACAGCTACGCAAGCTCCAGGAAGAGCTTCATCACCTGCGCTGGAGCGTGAAGGATGTCGCCGAGCGTGCTCTCCAGGAAGCCCTGAAGCAGGCTAAGCTCCCAGGCTTTACCGGATGGGTAAGGGCACACTGCAGAAGGCTCTACTCAGAGGTTTCTTTCTTCCCTCCGGCATGTATCCTACTACAGTTCCCTGTCATAGCTAGCCAAAAGGCCGGTGCTGCTGGAACAAGTGCTGTGCATTGCCACACTTCCTTTTCCTGTTGCTCCACACTTCCTTCTGGGGGAAGAGAGAGCCGTGACGGGAACGACAGTTGTCTTAGGTGTACCTTCCTCTCCGTCCACATCTCGGGTCCTCCTCAAGGGAGGAGCGGAAGGAAAGAATGGTCTCAGCAGTCCAGAGTTACCCCAGTCCCATCTCAGGCCCAGAAGGCTTGTCTGTCCGTGCTGCCCGGCATGGGGCATCTCCACAGGAAAAGCCCGTTCCCGCAGCTTCAGCATTCAGAGCATTGGAGTGAGCAGCCCCTCCACTCTGATGCCCGTCAATCAGAGTAGAGCAAACTTGCGAGGTTTCCGGGCAATTCCGGCGTTCCTTACATCTGAGTTTAACCTTGTCCCAGTTCACCTTGGCTGGCCGGCCTTGCAGGGGAGCTGCTTGCCCCGTTCCTTTTCCTTCTAACAGGCGCTCTCCTTTGTGTTCCTTCCCAGGCTGTTCAAGACATCATCAATCAAGTCTTGGAGAAGCTGGAAGAAAACCAAGTCCCGATGCCTGATTATGCCCTCAAATCATCAGGTGCCGTGAGACTGTAGAAACCAAGCAGTTCCAAAGCGCTCCCTGTCCAGCTTGACAAGACCGGCATTTGAACGTGCCCAGTGGTAGGAGAGAAGGGGCGAGAAGTCAAGGGCCACCTCATGCCCTGAAAATGTACCCGCTGACAGGCTCTGTAAGGGGCCGGAGCGCATGTGAAGAGCAGAAAGCCTAGTTCGCATTCTTGTCGTCTTCCACGGCCCCTAGCGACAGTTTGACGAGTCCCTGCTGGGTGTTCCAGAGGGATCATGCCAGTAAGAAAGAGGGGAAACCCACTGTCGGAGGTGGAAGACTACTCAGAAGCCTTTTTCAAGTCAACAGTGCAGTATTCCTCCTGACACTGCTCGATGATCGTGCTCGTGTTTTAATTTCCAGGGGCTGCTGTCATTCATTCAAGGACTTCTCCCTCCTTCTGGAATACGAAAGGAAAAGTCTTTTTGTATTCCCTGCCGGTGCTGGATTACGTGAGGTCTCCTGATCTTCTTCTTGAGGTAGGAGCAGCAAGAAAGAGAAAAAGAAAGGTGGGGGGGAGGAACCAAACACGCTGCTGAGAGTTGCCTTTACCCTTGTCTTTGCTCCTCGACGCTTTCTTTTCCTGCCTCCTCCTTGCATGGACCTACTCGCCTCCTGGGTCTCCCTGCTGAGTCTTTCCTCTCCCGGAGTGCCCCAGGTCGTCCGCGCAAGCTTCCAACAGGCTAGCCTCGTCCTGCAGTCTCTGTCTTGCCAGTCACCGTGAAAACTGTCAGCATGGCACGGAAGGAGAATGGAAAAGGGGCCTGCAGAGGTCTGGGGTGTGAGCTCGCCGGGGCTCCTAGGGAGCACAAGCGGGCGCTGAGAGCCTGCACTGCTGGAGGGCCCCACGTTGTGCTTGCAAGCCGGGTCCGACCGAAGGCATTGGCTGCGGTTCACAGCAGAGCTGATTGGCCGAATCAGCTCTTCGTCCTCTGATGCTCACGGCAAGAATGAGAGCCAGGGCACCCTTCTCCACGTGAACGTAGTTTCTTCTTCTCCTTTCAGCCTGAAAATCATCCGGGAAACTGCTGGCCCTTCCCAGGAAGTCGGGGACACGTCTTCATCAAGCTGCCTGTGCCAATCATTCCCAGAGCCGTCACCATGGACCATGTTTCAGGGACAGCGTTCCATGGGGAGAGTATCTCCAGAGCTCCAAAGGACTTTGCCGTCTACGTAAGTGATTCCTCTAGAGTAGGGGGCGGGGGGTTGCGTAGCATTCGTAAGCGGGGGGTGAATACGGGTCAAAGAGTCCAGCGGCCTGCGGCTTCCTCCTGGCTCCCAGGAGAAACAAGCTCCTTGGAGTTGTATTCCTCTTTTATCCAATGTACCGCTCGAAAGGCAGCTTCTGGGGCAAGATGGAGCTCCAGGAGCCACAGGGAAAAGGAGCTGGCCCAGTGCGCAGTCCTAGACCTTCTTGGCTTCCAATCCCAGCGGGCATTTGTGATCCTCAGGTTACCCCCCTCTCACTGGGAACGTCTGCTGCTTTTCTGACTGGCAGCTTAGACTCGTTGAGTCGGCAAGTGTGGCACGCTACCTAGCTGCAGCTTCTCGTCTTCTCCTTGTGCTCATCTTCCTTGGACTACGGAGCTGAAATAATCCAGTACTTCACCGACCGAAGTCAAGTCTCCCCACGGTGTACCAAGCGCTCTTGTTTTCTCCACCCCCGTCTTTCTCTAGGGCATGAAGGAAGAACATGAGGAGCAGGGAACATTCCTGGGACAGTTCACTTTCCTGGCAGCGCTGAATCCCACTCAGACCTTCCAGCTGAAGGTACGGGGACCAAGAGGGAGGAGAACTCTAGGAGAGGAGGGGAGATGCGCTTGGCTGGGGAGAAGCTTCCCTGCCAGGGGGCTAGAGGCAGCCCTCTCCTTGAGCGTGTGCCACGCTGGCCTTTCTTCTGCTGTAACTTCCCAACGGCGTATGCCTGGACTGCCGCTCTTCTTCTCTTTCCTTTTGGGTTTAAGCTCTAGCGCTTACAACCGCCGCCGTTGAAGCTGAAATCAGCTTGACTGTCTGGACTCCAGGTGCATACAAGTGGCCACATCCCGTAGTATGCACTACTACCGGCCTGCTAGTTAAAGACGAGAAATACTGGGCTTTCTGAGGATTCCGTTGTTGCTGGTAGCGAGTAGTGACAGGGAGGCCATTCGGTTTCAGTGGCTTCCTAGAGAAGGCGACGAGACATGATACTAACACCACTGGGTCTTCTGACTGTGGAAGCATGTGCCTCAAAGCAGGCGAGAAGAACTTGCCAATGTATTTGCTGAAGCTTCTGGTAGCTGCTTCTTCCTTTACTGTTCTTATGGCCAACTGAGGTAGAGCAGGATAAGAACGTCTTGACCACCATAGGTCAAAAGACCTCGCAGGGCAGCCGGAAGTAAGCTGTTGAATGAGTCCGTCGCTGCGGCACTGCTCTGTCAGTAGTCAAAGGCCAGAGAGGAAAAGGCAACTCGTTTCTTCTTGTCATTTCAGGAGGAGCTCTCTGGGTTCGTGAATTACCTAAGGCTGCAAGTGCTGAGCAACTGGGGCCACCCGGACTACACCTGCCTGTATCGATTCAGGGTGCACGGTGATCCTCCCAAAGACGGGGGAAAGGTCTCAGTTTCACCTGGCAATAAATTCCATTAATTTTCACCAGGTCGAGTTCGAGTCTGTTTTGCCTGTGACGCTAACTGGTAAGAGAGCTCCCTGTCCTCCTCGCGACCCACGAGCTTATCGGAGGCTTCGCCGGAGGAAGAGGTGATGGAAAAGAGGACTGAGAACCGTCTCCGACAGATACCTTCATTGTTAATTCTAATCGAAGGCTGAACACATGTGCGGTTAAAGTACCACCGGCTGATAACCGGAAGACAGACTGAGAAGCAGGAATGCACTGTAAGAGTTTGGGTGCCCAGAACTGCGTAAGATGGGCTACCCACTCAAGACGGGGTAACTTAGAGTTCCGTATGTCCTGCCGAACTCAAGGCCCCTTTCCTAGAGGGGAACTCTGGCTCAAGCTGCCTCTGAATGGCCGTCGAGGGGCCTCAGCTGCTCCTGCTGGGCGTGCTGCGTTCCCAGGGCGGCGACACTCCCCCATGGCCTGCCGGGGGGATGTGCGTGTGTCCTCTCATAAACCTGGCTCTCAGCCAACACAGCACCCACTCTGGCAGAGCCATTTCTTTGTACAGTCTAGCTCTGGCCTTTTTTCATCTGTGATTGGGCAGGCTTCCTTTTCTCCTTTTGGGGATTAGGTAGCATGCTTTTGCCAAGTCTGCTAGTCGCTTGTTCGCGGAGAAAAGCAAAACCTAAGGTGTCTGTTATCGGGGAAGAGGGGCAGACTCCAGCCTCTGAAGAGAGCGTGTAGCAGCAAACATGCTCATAGTCGAGTACGCTCCTTTCCTCTCCTCTAAACACGTCTGCTGTCCCCTGGAATGGAGAGCGCGGTGCCTATGGCAACAACGAGAAATGAGAGTGCAAGGCACCCGCCACTTGTGCCCCTATGGCCCCTTGCCTTTCTCAGGCTGCAAGAAAAGAACCACCGACATGAACGTGAGCCCCCACGAGAGGAACGCTGAATGTACTTGGTGCCTGGCTTCAGTCACCTCAGGCGGCCTTCCTCGTACAGAGGGTCAAAAGCAGCGGCTAGGAAAGGTTTCTTGTAGCTCCCAAACCTGTTACTCTCCAGTGGGAATTCAAAGAGCTGACCCCTTGGTAGGAGACGTTCTGGTTTTGTAGGATTTCTTCCCTTGCGGAGAGGAGTGCAAAACCTGCTCCCTGGCAGGTTGGACTTTGCCTCCAAACGTGGCGCTGCCTTTTCTGTTGTGACATCTCCCACCGCCGTTGATGTCACAAAGCGTCGTCGGTACTGAGGTAGACACAGCAGGGCATAAGATCGGGGTTGTCCCCGCGCCTTTGTCACTCTCGGTCTTGAGGGAACGGAGGTCGCAGAGTTTTTGGCTCGCTCCCGAGCAAGCAGGAGGCCTGGTGCCCGCACCTGAGCAGACATGGAGAGACAGCCACGGAAGGCCCACGATCTGAACGGGTATGTTTGAAAAATCCTCCTCTCCTTTCCCCAAGTGTATTTTCCACCTCACCAGCTGGGGTGGGTGGGGGGTGGACAGGGGAAGAACACGAGGGCAGCCTGAGAGCTCGGTCTGGAGGTGGTGGAAGGCAGCAGCAGTCTCTTCAGTCTCTTCACGAACGCCGGGACTAGGCCTAGAAAGCCATTTGCCTCTGCAAAACGAGGGACGAGTCCATTTTGGATCGCACGGAGGGAGTCCCAGACGGTTGCCCAGATACATCCTGCCGCAGTAATTGCGAGAGCTCAGCACAGTCCTGTACTGCGCTCTGCAGGATGGGTTATGTCCCTGAGCTTTCTTGGTTTTCCTTCCGACGCGAACCAGAAGGACACCACTGTTTCCTCTGTTGGCAGTGGATTTGCCTTGTGCTCCTGGCAGAGGAGGCTTCCTTCAGAAACCTGCTCAGCTCCTCACCAGTGGTCTGCCTTAGGAAAAGGAGCACAAGATGCTCTGAGGGGGTGCAAGAAGTTTCCCAGTAAAACAAAAGGGGACTGTTTATTCCTGATGAAGTGTACGCTGTAAGCCTTTCGAGAGCCTCCTAGAACAGGCAGGAGGAGTTTCCGTCTTGCAGAGCGGTGTGTGCTGTCTCTTGGCAGATCAGGCTTCAGGGGAGCAGGGCCTAGCCACCAGGGTGTTTCTTTGGCGTTTCCGTGGTTGCCCATGGCTTGCCAGCATGCATTTACATTCAGCGCTCCCTCCCTCCCTCCCTCCCTCCCTCCCTCTTTAGCCAGGCTGCATTTGTTTACCCAGTCTGCATTTGTCTGCCTTTATGCCAAGAAAAGGGCCAGTGCTAAGCTGGCTGCTAAAGAAATGCTGCTAGAGGGGAGACACACAACCCCCGCCACCTTGCAGGCTGTTGAACGGTAGGGGTACAGGCTGAACGTTTTCTTGAGAGGGGGTGGAGAACAGTATTAGCACAAGTACCGATCGGATGGTGGGCAGGAGAAACAGGCGTTCGTTCTGTCCCTTCCATTTCCCAGGAATCCCTCGCCACCCCCACAGACGGGAAGTATGGCCACAGCTTTTGTTGCAACTCCTTCTCCTATTCCGGAGTCAAGCTTGAGCCCTTCGTCCCTAACGAAACAGTGCCAATCGCTGCCGTGCCAAGTGCCCCACTGGTGCAGTTGGTGACAAGTCCACCACTGACTCGAGCTTGTGCAGGACCAAGCCAATCCTCACGCCAGGAACGCCAGGTCCAAGACCTGCACTCCCTCCTGCTGCTCTCGCGTCTGCTGCTGAAGTGCACGAGTACCGCCGGCTTCACCATCCTTTTCCTCCTTGCTGCTCCGCAGGAAAAGGAAGGCTCTGAAGACAGTGACCCTGGCGCTGCTTGTCGGTCTGGTCTCTTTCGGTGAGTCTCTGTAGAGCTCAGACCTGAGGATGGTGCTTTAGGAGGTCCCCAGGGCTCCACTCTGCCCTGCTCCGTTTCCCCTGCTGTGGCCAGAGGAGCCCAGCTAAGAGCAGAAAGTCCCCGACAGAGGTGTGCCAGTCCCCCCTGCTTCAGAGGAACGGGTGTGGGGGCCAGCAAGGGGTGGCCTGCCTTCCCCAGGAGGGCTAAGCCAGTTCTCTTAAGCCGTGGGAGAGGCGGTGGCTAGCCTCGCCTGCCCCAGGAGGTTGAGAAGCTTCTGCAGGACGAGGAGCATATTCCAGGGGAGGGAATGGCCATCTGTCGGGCTGTACGGCTGTACGGCTGTCTGTACGGCTCCAGCCCGTACGCCATCATGACCTCTTTGAAAGACTACAAGAGGAGAGACAACTGTGGCACCTGGGAGAGACACGGAAAGGGCAGCGGGCAGCCCGAGGCGCAACCCAGCCTTAGACCAAGTTCTAAGTGTAAGGAGAGCTTTGGTGTATGTCTGACAGGTGTTTATCACGTGGGACAGCTTGGCGAAGAAAGCCTCCGGAGGACTGCAGCAGAATGCCGGGCCTACCTCTCCTCCTATGTTCGGCCTCTCCAAGAGCAGGTGACATTTACGTTTCTTCAGATCAAGACTGGTTCTGCCAGCGTAACTCCAGGGCATAAAGTGCCACTCATTAAAAGCCTGCGGCTAGGGCTAGGCACGGTAGCCACCCTGGCAGGTCATTCAGGTGAAGGTCAACTGGGCCGAACACCCGTGTCTCCGCAGTTCGTGGCGTTGCCCACAGCTGATAAAGAACAATTAGGCCGATTTGGCAGACTTGGGCCTGCACGGGTTTCAGCAGAGCACTGGCTTGCGTGTGAAGACTTGAGTCCTTGGGTTTTGATCGGTATTAGAGTCCTGCTGCCCCAGCCTTCAACGTGCCAACCACTGCAAAAATTCCTTTGCGGGCACGTAATTCGGCAAGCAGCTTCATAGCAATGGACCTTCTCAGGGTGGTATCGAGAAAGGACCTGTAATCAAGCCACCCTTGGAAGTGTAGCAGGAACCTGCCCGATAGTAGTCCAGCTGCCTAGGAAGACGGGAAACTGAAGGAATACGTAGAAGAGCTTGCACGCACCTCTTGACCTATCGCATGAATGCCTGGCAAAAGGTAGAAGGCTTTGTAGGAAAGGTGATGTTTAACTGGAAGCCGTGCCCAAGTCAAAGAGGGGAGGCTTTCTGGAAGAAGACAATGCCCAATGGGCATCTGTCTTGCCTGCCGGTCCACGGTGGTGTTTTCACAGTGTACGCTAGTGGAGCACCCGAGCACAAATAGGCATGGTGTCTGTAACTCTTTGTTTCCCGTGGCTGTACAGAGACTGTCGTTGTGCGCTGCCTTCCTTTCTGCAGAAGGCCTGTTTCTGTTTGGAGTGACTGTTCCCTTTATTGTCGTTCCAGGAGCGCTTGCACCTCCCTGGAGGGGACTGGAAGACTCAGGGGTAAGCACGATTTCCCCTTGACTAGACGGTTCTTTAGAGGAGCTCTGCCCCTCGGCCCCAGCAGGACGTTGTTTATGTCCTGTCTCACACAAACTTCACCTGGCACGGCTCCCTGAGCGTCTCCCATTGCCCTTTCTTCCCTTCTGCCAAACGGTCAGCTATAGCTCCCCACGTCCATTAGAGGACTGGGGCCACCCATCCGTCCACCCTTTCGCTTGGGCTGGGCTGTTCGCAGCTCCACCTTTCTAACGCCTGAGAAGGGGAATGGTAGCCTTCTCCGTCCTGCACCCGTTTCTCTCCCTTGGTGCTTGGGAGCAGCTGCTAGGAGACACCTCTGCGTTCTTCCATTGCTGGGCTGCCATAGAAAGCCCCTGCAAGCAGCATTGCCCCCTCGAAGGAGAGGAGAGGCCAAGGGAAAGAGAGTCTTCTCCAGTGTAGCAGCAGTTGCCCGTGAAGACCTTTGCAGGGGGGCAAGGTTCAAGGACTGAGGGCAGCCTTGGAACTGCCCCTGTCAAGCCGAGAGGGAGGGCAGAAGTGTATTTCTCGAGCAAGCAGAAGAGGCTAGCCGAGGCAAGGACCATGTTATGCTAAGAAAGGAGAAGAGGGAGCAGCAGGAGAGAGGTGGAGGAAAAAACGGAGGGCCGAGATACTGGCAAGCAAGCGCAGGAAAGGCAAGCAGGGCGGAGGGCTCCAAGACTGATCCAGGAGAGCTCTCCCTCCCCTGTCTGCCTTAGATCGTGTCTCACTAATCTGTCCCTCAGGCAGGGAAGGAAAAGGAAGGAAGTGGTGAGAGAGGGGCAGAGGAACGCTGCGGTCACTATTAACCAGCACCATTTGATGGGCCGTTGGAGAGGGGCGTGCTGTAGGCAAAACGCTGCTTCTGATCTGAGTGGGAAGGGAGGAGATTTTGGAGAGTGCCCCAGAGGACTGAGCAGTCCAAGGCTGTGGAGCAAGGGGAGAGAATTGAAGGAGCGGGGCAGGGTGATTCAGTAGGAGCAGTGTTGGGGGAGGGGAACAAAGAGCAAAACAGGGGAGAGAGCTGTTGCTGAGAAGCAGCATCTGGCAACGGCAACCGCTTTCCCTTGCTCTTGGTGTGTCTTGCAGCCTTCCCTGTTTATGTCTGAGCTGCACGCGTAGCAGGAATTGGGAGATTAGGCTGGGCAAACATACGCGGGATCGGCATGCTATGCCCCTGTTGGCTACCTCTTAACTCGCAGCAGCCTGCCTTGAGACATCTTTCAAAAGAAAAAACTGCGCACCTCTTGTTTCTGTTGGCATTTGCTATAGGAACTGCCCCCTGCCCCCCTTCAAATCTGCTCTGGCATGGCTTTGATGATACGTTGGCACTTGTACTAGGGAAAAAGATGGCTTTGGGCGTTTGAGAGCTTCAGCAGTTCCCCAAAATGTACCCAGGCAGCCGGGAAGCAGCTTCTCAGCCTGAAGCTCTGAGAACTTTGGAACTAACTCTCCCAACCGCTTCAGACGTGGTTACCCTGCCAGTCATCCAGAGCCAGGCTTCTGGCCTCGCTCACATTCCCACGGCGTCCGAGAGGCCAGCCACGACAGTTAGAGTCTCCCCGTTGCTCACTTCTTCTAGGCCAGCAGGGGACGAGTTAGGAGAAGCACTGAGCGAAACCCTGACCCTGCCAGAACAGCTACGCAAGCTCCAGGAAGAGCTTCATCACCTGCGCTGGAGCGTGAAGGATGTCGCCGAGCGTGCTCTCCAGGAAGCCCTGAAGCAGGCTAAGCTCCCAGGCTTTACCGGATGGGTAAGGGCACACTGCAGAAGGCTCTACTCAGAGGTTTCTTTCTTCCCTCCGGCATGTATCCTACTACAGTTCCCTGTCATAGCTAGCCAAAAGGCCGGTGCTGCTGGAACAAGTGCTGTGCATTGCCACACTTCCTTTTCCTGTTGCTCCACACTTCCTTCTGGGGGAAGAGAGAGCCGTGACGGGAACGACAGTTGTCTTAGGTGTACCTTCCTCTCCGTCCACATCTCGGGTCCTCCTCAAGGGAGGAGCGGAAGGAAAGAATGGTCTCAGCAGTCCAGAGTTACCCCAGTCCCATCTCAGGCCCAGAAGGCTTGTCTGTCCGTGCTGCCCGGCATGGGGCATCTCCACAGGAAAAGCCCGTTCCCGCAGCTTCAGCATTCAGAGCATTGGAGTGAGCAGCCCCTCCACTCTGATGCCCGTCAATCAGAGTAGAGCAAACTTGCGAGGTTTCCGGGCAATTCCGGCGTTCCTTACATCTGAGTTTAACCTTGTCCCAGTTCACCTTGGCTGGCCGGCCTTGCAGGGGAGCTGCTTGCCCCGTTCCTTTTCCTTCTAACAGGCGCTCTCCTTTGTGTTCCTTCCCAGGCTGTTCAAGACATCATCAATCAAGTCTTGGAGAAGCTGGAAGAAAACCAAGTCCCGATGCCTGATTATGCCCTCAAATCATCAGGTGCCGTGAGACTGTAGAAACCAAGCAGTTCCAAAGCGCTCCCTGTCCAGCTTGACAAGACCGGCATTTGAACGTGCCCAGTGGTAGGAGAGAAGGGGCGAGAAGTCAAGGGCCACCTCATGCCCTGAAAATGTACCCGCTGACAGGCTCTGTAAGGGGCCGGAGCGCATGTGAAGAGCAGAAAGCCTAGTTCGCATTCTTGTCGTCTTCCACGGCCCCTAGCGACAGTTTGACGAGTCCCTGCTGGGTGTTCCAGAGGGATCATGCCAGTAAGAAAGAGGGGAAACCCACTGTCGGAGGTGGAAGACTACTCAGAAGCCTTTTTCAAGTCAACAGTGCAGTATTCCTCCTGACACTGCTCGATGATCGTGCTCGTGTTTTAATTTCCAGGGGCTGCTGTCATTCATTCAAGGACTTCTCCCTCCTTCTGGAATACGAAAGGAAAAGTCTTTTTGTATTCCCTGCCGGTGCTGGATTACGTGAGGTCTCCTGATCTTCTTCTTGAGGTAGGAGCAGCAAGAAAGAGAAAAAGAAAGGTGGGGGGGAGGAACCAAACACGCTGCTGAGAGTTGCCTTTACCCTTGTCTTTGCTCCTCGACGCTTTCTTTTCCTGCCTCCTCCTTGCATGGACCTACTCGCCTCCTGGGTCTCCCTGCTGAGTCTTTCCTCTCCCGGAGTGCCCCAGGTCGTCCGCGCAAGCTTCCAACAGGCTAGCCTCGTCCTGCAGTCTCTGTCTTGCCAGTCACCGTGAAAACTGTCAGCATGGCACGGAAGGAGAATGGAAAAGGGGCCTGCAGAGGTCTGGGGTGTGAGCTCGCCGGGGCTCCTAGGGAGCACAAGCGGGCGCTGAGAGCCTGCACTGCTGGAGGGCCCCACGTTGTGCTTGCAAGCCGGGTCCGACCGAAGGCATTGGCTGCGGTTCACAGCAGAGCTGATTGGCCGAATCAGCTCTTCGTCCTCTGATGCTCACGGCAAGAATGAGAGCCAGGGCACCCTTCTCCACGTGAACGTAGTTTCTTCTTCTCCTTTCAGCCTGAAAATCATCCGGGAAACTGCTGGCCCTTCCCAGGAAGTCGGGGACACGTCTTCATCAAGCTGCCTGTGCCAATCATTCCCAGAGCCGTCACCATGGACCATGTTTCAGGGACAGCGTTCCATGGGGAGAGTATCTCCAGAGCTCCAAAGGACTTTGCCGTCTACGTAAGTGATTCCTCTAGAGTAGGGGGCGGGGGGTTGCGTAGCATTCGTAAGCGGGGGGTGAATACGGGTCAAAGAGTCCAGCGGCCTGCGGCTTCCTCCTGGCTCCCAGGAGAAACAAGCTCCTTGGAGTTGTATTCCTCTTTTATCCAATGTACCGCTCGAAAGGCAGCTTCTGGGGCAAGATGGAGCTCCAGGAGCCACAGGGAAAAGGAGCTGGCCCAGTGCGCAGTCCTAGACCTTCTTGGCTTCCAATCCCAGCGGGCATTTGTGATCCTCAGGTTACCCCCCTCTCACTGGGAACGTCTGCTGCTTTTCTGACTGGCAGCTTAGACTCGTTGAGTCGGCAAGTGTGGCACGCTACCTAGCTGCAGCTTCTCGTCTTCTCCTTGTGCTCATCTTCCTTGGACTACGGAGCTGAAATAATCCAGTACTTCACCGACCGAAGTCAAGTCTCCCCACGGTGTACCAAGCGCTCTTGTTTTCTCCACCCCCGTCTTTCTCTAGGGCATGAAGGAAGAACATGAGGAGCAGGGAACATTCCTGGGACAGTTCACTTTCCTGGCAGCGCTGAATCCCACTCAGACCTTCCAGCTGAAGGTACGGGGACCAAGAGGGAGGAGAACTCTAGGAGAGGAGGGGAGATGCGCTTGGCTGGGGAGAAGCTTCCCTGCCAGGGGGCTAGAGGCAGCCCTCTCCTTGAGCGTGTGCCACGCTGGCCTTTCTTCTGCTGTAACTTCCCAACGGCGTATGCCTGGACTGCCGCTCTTCTTCTCTTTCCTTTTGGGTTTAAGCTCTAGCGCTTACAACCGCCGCCGTTGAAGCTGAAATCAGCTTGACTGTCTGGACTCCAGGTGCATACAAGTGGCCACATCCCGTAGTATGCACTACTACCGGCCTGCTAGTTAAAGACGAGAAATACTGGGCTTTCTGAGGATTCCGTTGTTGCTGGTAGCGAGTAGTGACAGGGAGGCCATTCGGTTTCAGTGGCTTCCTAGAGAAGGCGACGAGACATGATACTAACACCACTGGGTCTTCTGACTGTGGAAGCATGTGCCTCAAAGCAGGCGAGAAGAACTTGCCAATGTATTTGCTGAAGCTTCTGGTAGCTGCTTCTTCCTTTACTGTTCTTATGGCCAACTGAGGTAGAGCAGGATAAGAACGTCTTGACCACCATAGGTCAAAAGACCTCGCAGGGCAGCCGGAAGTAAGCTGTTGAATGAGTCCGTCGCTGCGGCACTGCTCTGTCAGTAGTCAAAGGCCAGAGAGGAAAAGGCAACTCGTTTCTTCTTGTCATTTCAGGAGGAGCTCTCTGGGTTCGTGAATTACCTAAGGCTGCAAGTGCTGAGCAACTGGGGCCACCCGGACTACACCTGCCTGTATCGATTCAGGGTGCACGGTGATCCTCCCAAAGACGGGGGAAAGGTCTCAGTTTCACCTGGCAATAAATTCCATTAATTTTCACCAGGTCGAGTTCGAGTCTGTTTTGCCTGTGACGCTAACTGGTAAGAGAGCTCCCTGTCCTCCTCGCGACCCACGAGCTTATCGGAGGCTTCGCCGGAGGAAGAGGTGATGGAAAAGAGGACTGAGAACCGTCTCCGACAGATACCTTCATTGTTAATTCTAATCGAAGGCTGAACACATGTGCGGTTAAAGTACCACCGGCTGATAACCGGAAGACAGACTGAGAAGCAGGAATGCACTGTAAGAGTTTGGGTGCCCAGAACTGCGTAAGATGGGCTACCCACTCAAGACGGGGTAACTTAGAGTTCCGTATGTCCTGCCGAACTCAAGGCCCCTTTCCTAGAGGGGAACTCTGGCTCAAGCTGCCTCTGAATGGCCGTCGAGGGGCCTCAGCTGCTCCTGCTGGGCGTGCTGCGTTCCCAGGGCGGCGACACTCCCCCATGGCCTGCCGGGGGGATGTGCGTGTGTCCTCTCATAAACCTGGCTCTCAGCCAACACAGCACCCACTCTGGCAGAGCCATTTCTTTGTACAGTCTAGCTCTGGCCTTTTTTCATCTGTGATTGGGCAGGCTTCCTTTTCTCCTTTTGGGGATTAGGTAGCATGCTTTTGCCAAGTCTGCTAGTCGCTTGTTCGCGGAGAAAAGCAAAACCTAAGGTGTCTGTTATCGGGGAAGAGGGGCAGACTCCAGCCTCTGAAGAGAGCGTGTAGCAGCAAACATGCTCATAGTCGAGTACGCTCCTTTCCTCTCCTCTAAACACGTCTGCTGTCCCCTGGAATGGAGAGCGCGGTGCCTATGGCAACAACGAGAAATGAGAGTGCAAGGCACCCGCCACTTGTGCCCCTATGGCCCCTTGCCTTTCTCAGGCTGCAAGAAAAGAACCACCGACATGAACGTGAGCCCCCACGAGAGGAACGCTGAATGTACTTGGTGCCTGGCTTCAGTCACCTCAGGCGGCCTTCCTCGTACAGAGGGTCAAAAGCAGCGGCTAGGAAAGGTTTCTTGTAGCTCCCAAACCTGTTACTCTCCAGTGGGAATTCAAAGAGCTGACCCCTTGGTAGGAGACGTTCTGGTTTTGTAGGATTTCTTCCCTTGCGGAGAGGAGTGCAAAACCTGCTCCCTGGCAGGTTGGACTTTGCCTCCAAACGTGGCGCTGCCTTTTCTGTTGTGACATCTCCCACCGCCGTTGATGTCACAAAGCGTCGTCGGTACTGAGGTAGACACAGCAGGGCATAAGATCGGGGTTGTCCCCGCGCCTTTGTCACTCTCGGTCTTGAGGGAACGGAGGTCGCAGAGTTTTTGGCTCGCTCCCGAGCAAGCAGGAGGCCTGGTGCCCGCACCTGAGCAGACATGGAGAGACAGCCACGGAAGGCCCACGATCTGAACGGGTATGTTTGAAAAATCCTCCTCTCCTTTCCCCAAGTGTATTTTCCACCTCACCAGCTGGGGTGGGTGGGGGGTGGACAGGGGAAGAACACGAGGGCAGCCTGAGAGCTCGGTCTGGAGGTGGTGGAAGGCAGCAGCAGTCTCTTCAGTCTCTTCACGAACGCCGGGACTAGGCCTAGAAAGCCATTTGCCTCTGCAAAACGAGGGACGAGTCCATTTTGGATCGCACGGAGGGAGTCCCAGACGGTTGCCCAGATACATCCTGCCGCAGTAATTGCGAGAGCTCAGCACAGTCCTGTACTGCGCTCTGCAGGATGGGTTATGTCCCTGAGCTTTCTTGGTTTTCCTTCCGACGCGAACCAGAAGGACACCACTGTTTCCTCTGTTGGCAGTGGATTTGCCTTGTGCTCCTGGCAGAGGAGGCTTCCTTCAGAAACCTGCTCAGCTCCTCACCAGTGGTCTGCCTTAGGAAAAGGAGCACAAGATGCTCTGAGGGGGTGCAAGAAGTTTCCCAGTAAAACAAAAGGGGACTGTTTATTCCTGATGAAGTGTACGCTGTAAGCCTTTCGAGAGCCTCCTAGAACAGGCAGGAGGAGTTTCCGTCTTGCAGAGCGGTGTGTGCTGTCTCTTGGCAGATCAGGCTTCAGGGGAGCAGGGCCTAGCCACCAGGGTGTTTCTTTGGCGTTTCCGTGGTTGCCCATGGCTTGCCAGCATGCATTTACATTCAGCGCTCCCTCCCTCCCTCCCTCCCTCCCTCTTTAGCCAGGCTGCATTTGTTTACCCAGTCTGCATTTGTCTGCCTTTATGCCAAGAAAAGGGCCAGTGCTAAGCTGGCTGCTAAAGAAATGCTGCTAGAGGGGAGACACACAACCCCCGCCACCTTGCAGGCTGTTGAACGGTAGGGGTACAGGCTGAACGTTTTCTTGAGAGGGGGTGGAGAACAGTATTAGCACAAGTACCGATCGGATGGTGGGCAGGAGAAACAGGCGTTCGTTCTGTCCCTTCCATTTCCCAGGAATCCCTCGCCACCCCCACAGACGGGAAGTATGGCCACAGCTTTTGTTGCAACTCCTTCTCCTATTCCGGAGTCAAGCTTGAGCCCTTCGTCCCTAACGAAACAGTGCCAATCGCTGCCGTGCCAAGTGCCCCACTGGTGCAGTTGGTGACAAGTCCACCACTGACTCGAGCTTGTGCAGGACCAAGCCAATCCTCACGCCAGGAACGCCAGGTCCAAGACCTGCACTCCCTCCTGCTGCTCTCGCGTCTGCTGCTGAAGTGCACGAGTACCGCCGGCTTCACCATCCTTTTCCTCCTTGCTGCTCCGCAGGAAAAGGAAGGCTCTGAAGACAGTGACCCTGGCGCTGCTTGTCGGTCTGGTCTCTTTCGGTGAGTCTCTGTAGAGCTCAGACCTGAGGATGGTGCTTTAGGAGGTCCCCAGGGCTCCACTCTGCCCTGCTCCGTTTCCCCTGCTGTGGCCAGAGGAGCCCAGCTAAGAGCAGAAAGTCCCCGACAGAGGTGTGCCAGTCCCCCCTGCTTCAGAGGAACGGGTGTGGGGGCCAGCAAGGGGTGGCCTGCCTTCCCCAGGAGGGCTAAGCCAGTTCTCTTAAGCCGTGGGAGAGGCGGTGGCTAGCCTCGCCTGCCCCAGGAGGTTGAGAAGCTTCTGCAGGACGAGGAGCATATTCCAGGGGAGGGAATGGCCATCTGTCGGGCTGTACGGCTGTACGGCTGTCTGTACGGCTCCAGCCCGTACGCCATCATGACCTCTTTGAAAGACTACAAGAGGAGAGACAACTGTGGCACCTGGGAGAGACACGGAAAGGGCAGCGGGCAGCCCGAGGCGCAACCCAGCCTTAGACCAAGTTCTAAGTGTAAGGAGAGCTTTGGTGTATGTCTGACAGGTGTTTATCACGTGGGACAGCTTGGCGAAGAAAGCCTCCGGAGGACTGCAGCAGAATGCCGGGCCTACCTCTCCTCCTATGTTCGGCCTCTCCAAGAGCAGGTGACATTTACGTTTCTTCAGATCAAGACTGGTTCTGCCAGCGTAACTCCAGGGCATAAAGTGCCACTCATTAAAAGCCTGCGGCTAGGGCTAGGCACGGTAGCCACCCTGGCAGGTCATTCAGGTGAAGGTCAACTGGGCCGAACACCCGTGTCTCCGCAGTTCGTGGCGTTGCCCACAGCTGATAAAGAACAATTAGGCCGATTTGGCAGACTTGGGCCTGCACGGGTTTCAGCAGAGCACTGGCTTGCGTGTGAAGACTTGAGTCCTTGGGTTTTGATCGGTATTAGAGTCCTGCTGCCCCAGCCTTCAACGTGCCAACCACTGCAAAAATTCCTTTGCGGGCACGTAATTCGGCAAGCAGCTTCATAGCAATGGACCTTCTCAGGGTGGTATCGAGAAAGGACCTGTAATCAAGCCACCCTTGGAAGTGTAGCAGGAACCTGCCCGATAGTAGTCCAGCTGCCTAGGAAGACGGGAAACTGAAGGAATACGTAGAAGAGCTTGCACGCACCTCTTGACCTATCGCATGAATGCCTGGCAAAAGGTAGAAGGCTTTGTAGGAAAGGTGATGTTTAACTGGAAGCCGTGCCCAAGTCAAAGAGGGGAGGCTTTCTGGAAGAAGACAATGCCCAATGGGCATCTGTCTTGCCTGCCGGTCCACGGTGGTGTTTTCACAGTGTACGCTAGTGGAGCACCCGAGCACAAATAGGCATGGTGTCTGTAACTCTTTGTTTCCCGTGGCTGTACAGAGACTGTCGTTGTGCGCTGCCTTCCTTTCTGCAGAAGGCCTGTTTCTGTTTGGAGTGACTGTTCCCTTTATTGTCGTTCCAGGAGCGCTTGCACCTCCCTGGAGGGGACTGGAAGACTCAGGGGTAAGCACGATTTCCCCTTGACTAGACGGTTCTTTAGAGGAGCTCTGCCCCTCGGCCCCAGCAGGACGTTGTTTATGTCCTGTCTCACACAAACTTCACCTGGCACGGCTCCCTGAGCGTCTCCCATTGCCCTTTCTTCCCTTCTGCCAAACGGTCAGCTATAGCTCCCCACGTCCATTAGAGGACTGGGGCCACCCATCCGTCCACCCTTTCGCTTGGGCTGGGCTGTTCGCAGCTCCACCTTTCTAACGCCTGAGAAGGGGAATGGTAGCCTTCTCCGTCCTGCACCCGTTTCTCTCCCTTGGTGCTTGGGAGCAGCTGCTAGGAGACACCTCTGCGTTCTTCCATTGCTGGGCTGCCATAGAAAGCCCCTGCAAGCAGCATTGCCCCCTCGAAGGAGAGGAGAGGCCAAGGGAAAGAGAGTCTTCTCCAGTGTAGCAGCAGTTGCCCGTGAAGACCTTTGCAGGGGGGCAAGGTTCAAGGACTGAGGGCAGCCTTGGAACTGCCCCTGTCAAGCCGAGAGGGAGGGCAGAAGTGTATTTCTCGAGCAAGCAGAAGAGGCTAGCCGAGGCAAGGACCATGTTATGCTAAGAAAGGAGAAGAGGGAGCAGCAGGAGAGAGGTGGAGGAAAAAACGGAGGGCCGAGATACTGGCAAGCAAGCGCAGGAAAGGCAAGCAGGGCGGAGGGCTCCAAGACTGATCCAGGAGAGCTCTCCCTCCCCTGTCTGCCTTAGATCGTGTCTCACTAATCTGTCCCTCAGGCAGGGAAGGAAAAGGAAGGAAGTGGTGAGAGAGGGGCAGAGGAACGCTGCGGTCACTATTAACCAGCACCATTTGATGGGCCGTTGGAGAGGGGCGTGCTGTAGGCAAAACGCTGCTTCTGATCTGAGTGGGAAGGGAGGAGATTTTGGAGAGTGCCCCAGAGGACTGAGCAGTCCAAGGCTGTGGAGCAAGGGGAGAGAATTGAAGGAGCGGGGCAGGGTGATTCAGTAGGAGCAGTGTTGGGGGAGGGGAACAAAGAGCAAAACAGGGGAGAGAGCTGTTGCTGAGAAGCAGCATCTGGCAACGGCAACCGCTTTCCCTTGCTCTTGGTGTGTCTTGCAGCCTTCCCTGTTTATGTCTGAGCTGCACGCGTAGCAGGAATTGGGAGATTAGGCTGGGCAAACATACGCGGGATCGGCATGCTATGCCCCTGTTGGCTACCTCTTAACTCGCAGCAGCCTGCCTTGAGACATCTTTCAAAAGAAAAAACTGCGCACCTCTTGTTTCTGTTGGCATTTGCTATAGGAACTGCCCCCTGCCCCCCTTCAAATCTGCTCTGGCATGGCTTTGATGATACGTTGGCACTTGTACTAGGGAAAAAGATGGCTTTGGGCGTTTGAGAGCTTCAGCAGTTCCCCAAAATGTACCCAGGCAGCCGGGAAGCAGCTTCTCAGCCTGAAGCTCTGAGAACTTTGGAACTAACTCTCCCAACCGCTTCAGACGTGGTTACCCTGCCAGTCATCCAGAGCCAGGCTTCTGGCCTCGCTCACATTCCCACGGCGTCCGAGAGGCCAGCCACGACAGTTAGAGTCTCCCCGTTGCTCACTTCTTCTAGGCCAGCAGGGGACGAGTTAGGAGAAGCACTGAGCGAAACCCTGACCCTGCCAGAACAGCTACGCAAGCTCCAGGAAGAGCTTCATCACCTGCGCTGGAGCGTGAAGGATGTCGCCGAGCGTGCTCTCCAGGAAGCCCTGAAGCAGGCTAAGCTCCCAGGCTTTACCGGATGGGTAAGGGCACACTGCAGAAGGCTCTACTCAGAGGTTTCTTTCTTCCCTCCGGCATGTATCCTACTACAGTTCCCTGTCATAGCTAGCCAAAAGGCCAGTGCTGCTGGAACAAGTGCTGTGCATTGCCACACTTCCTTTTCCTGTTGCTCCACACTTCCTTCTGGGGGAAGAGAGAGCCGTGACGGGAACGACAGTTGTCTTAGGTGTACCTTCCTCTCCGTCCACATCTCGGGTCCTCCTCAAGGGAGGAGCGGAAGGAAAGAATGGTCTCAGCAGTCCAGAGTTACCCCAGTCCCATCTCAGGCCCAGAAGGCTTGTCTGTCCGTGCTGCCCGGCATGGGGCATCTCCACAGGAAAAGCCCGTTCCCGCAGCTTCAGCATTCAGAGCATTGGAGTGAGCAGCCCCTCCACTCTGATGCCCGTCAATCAGAGTAGAGCAAACTTGCGAGGTTTCCGGGCAATTCCGGCGTTCCTTACATCTGAGTTTAACCTTGTCCCAGTTCACCTTGGCTGGCCGGCCTTGCAGGGGAGCTGCTTGCCCCGTTCCTTTTCCTTCTAACAGGCGCTCTCCTTTGTGTTCCTTCCCAGGCTGTTCAAGACATCATCAATCAAGTCTTGGAGAAGCTGGAAGAAAACCAAGTCCCGATGCCTGATTATGCCCTCAAATCATCAGGTGCCGTGAGACTGTAGAAACCAAGCAGTTCCAAAGCGCTCCCTGTCCAGCTTGACAAGACCGGCATTTGAACGTGCCCAGTGGTAGGAGAGAAGGGGCGAGAAGTCAAGGGCCACCTCATGCCCTGAAAATGTACCCGCTGACAGGCTCTGTAAGGGGCCGGAGCGCATGTGAAGAGCAGAAAGCCTAGTTCGCATTCTTGTCGTCTTCCACGGCCCCTAGCGACAGTTTGACGAGTCCCTGCTGGGTGTTCCAGAGGGATCATGCCAGTAAGAAAGAGGGGAAACCCACTGTCGGAGGTGGAAGACTACTCAGAAGCCTTTTTCAAGTCAACAGTGCAGTATTCCTCCTGACACTGCTCGATGATCGTGCTCGTGTTTTAATTTCCAGGGGCTGCTGTCATTCATTCAAGGACTTCTCCCTCCTTCTGGAATACGAAAGGAAAAGTCTTTTTGTATTCCCTGCCGGTGCTGGATTACGTGAGGTCTCCTGATCTTCTTCTTGAGGTAGGAGCAGCAAGAAAGAGAAAAAGAAAGGTGGGGGGGAGGAACCAAACACGCTGCTGAGAGTTGCCTTTACCCTTGTCTTTGCTCCTCGACGCTTTCTTTTCCTGCCTCCTCCTTGCATGGACCTACTCGCCTCCTGGGTCTCCCTGCTGAGTCTTTCCTCTCCCGGAGTGCCCCAGGTCGTCCGCGCAAGCTTCCAACAGGCTAGCCTCGTCCTGCAGTCTCTGTCTTGCCAGTCACCGTGAAAACTGTCAGCATGGCACGGAAGGAGAATGGAAAAGGGGCCTGCAGAGGTCTGGGGTGTGAGCTCGCCGGGGCTCCTAGGGAGCACAAGCGGGCGCTGAGAGCCTGCACTGCTGGAGGGCCCCACGTTGTGCTTGCAAGCCGGGTCCGACCGAAGGCATTGGCTGCGGTTCACAGCAGAGCTGATTGGCCGAATCAGCTCTTCGTCCTCTGATGCTCACGGCAAGAATGAGAGCCAGGGCACCCTTCTCCACGTGAACGTAGTTTCTTCTTCTCCTTTCAGCCTGAAAATCATCCGGGAAACTGCTGGCCCTTCCCAGGAAGTCGGGGACACGTCTTCATCAAGCTGCCTGTGCCAATCATTCCCAGAGCCGTCACCATGGACCATGTTTCAGGGACAGCGTTCCATGGGGAGAGTATCTCCAGAGCTCCAAAGGACTTTGCCGTCTACGTAAGTGATTCCTCTAGAGTCGGGGGCGGGGGGTTGCGTAGCATTCGTAAGCGGGGGGTGAATACGGGTCAAAGAGTCCAGCGGCCTGCGGCTTCCTCCTGGCTCCCAGGAGAAACAAGCTCCTTGGAGTTGTATTCCTCTTTTATCCAATGTACCGCTCGAAAGGCAGCTTCTGGGGCAAGATGGAGCTCCAGGAGCCACAGGGAAAAGGAGCTGGCCCAGTGCGCGGTCCTAGACCTTCTTGGCTTCCAATCCCAGCGGGCATTTGTGATCCTCAGGTTACCCCCCTCTCACTGGGAACGTCTGCTGCTTTTCTGACTGGCAGCTTAGACTCGTTGAGTCGGCAAGTGTGGCACGCTACCTAGCTGCAGCTTCTCGTCTTCTCCTTGTGCTCATCTTCCTTGGACTACGGAGCTGAAATAATCCAGTACTTCACCGACCGAAGTCAAGTCTCCCCACGGTGTACCAAGCGCTCTTGTTTTCTCCACCCCCGTCTTTCTCTAGGGCATGAAGGAAGAACATGAGGAGCAGGGAACATTCCTGGGACAGTTCACTTTCCTGGCAGCGCTGAATCCCACTCAGACCTTCCAGCTGAAGGTACGGGGACCAAGAGGGAGGAGAACTCTAGGAGAGGAGGGGAGATGCGCTTGGCTGGGGAGAAGCTTCCCTGCCAGGGGGCTAGAGGCAGCCCTCTCCTTGAGCGTGTGCCACGCTGGCCTTTCTTCTGCTGTAACTTCCCAACGGCGTATGCCTGGACTGCCGCTCTTCTTCTCTTTCCTTTTGGGTTTAAGCTCTAGCGCTTACAACCGCCGCCGTTGAAGCTGAAATCAGCTTGACTGTCTGGACTCCAGGTGCATACAAGTGGCCACATCCCGTAGTATGCACTACTACCGGCCTGCTAGTTAAAGACGAGAAATACTGGGCTTTCTGAGGATTCCGTTGTTGCTGGTAGCGAGTAGTGACAGGGAGGCCATTCGGTTTCAGTGGCTTCCTAGAGAAGGCGACGAGACATGATACTAACACCACTGGGTCTTCTGACTGTGGAAGCATGTGCCTCAAAGCAGGCGAGAAGAACTTGCCAATGTATTTGCTGAAGCTTCTGGTAGCTGCTTCTTCCTTTACTGTTCTTATGGCCAACTGAGGTAGAGCAGGATAAGAACGTCTTGACCACCATAGGTCAAAAGACCTCGCAGGGCAGCCGGAAGTAAGCTGTTGAATGAGTCCGTCGCTGCGGCACTGCTCTGTCAGTAGTCAAAGGCCAGAGAGGAAAAGGCAACTCGTTTCTTCTTGTCATTTCAGGAGGAGCTCTCTGGGTTCGTGAATTACCTAAGGCTGCAAGTGCTGAGCAACTGGGGCCACCCGGACTACACCTGCCTGTATCGATTCAGGGTGCACGGTGATCCTCCCAAAGACGGGGGAAAGGTCTCAGTTTCACCTGGCAATAAATTCCATTAATTTTCACCAGGTCGAGTTCGAGTCTGTTTTGCCTGTGACGCTAACTGGTAAGAGAGCTCCCTGTCCTCCTCGCGACCCACGAGCTTATCGGAGGCTTCGCCGGAGGAAGAGGTGATGGAAAAGAGGACTGAGAACCGTCTCCGACAGATACCTTCATTGTTAATTCTAATCGAAGGCTGAACACATGTGCGGTTAAAGTACCACCGGCTGATAACCGGAAGACAGACTGAGAAGCAGGAATGCACTGTAAGAGTTTGGGTGCCCAGAACTGCGTAAGATGGGCTACCCACTCAAGACGGGGTAACTTAGAGTTCCGTATGTCCTGCCGAACTCAAGGCCCCTTTCCTAGAGGGGAACTCTGGCTCAAGCTGCCTCTGAATGGCCGTCGAGGGGCCTCAGCTGCTCCTGCTGGGCGTGCTGCGTTCCCAGGGCAGCGACACTCCCCCATGGCCTGCCGGGGGGATGTGCGTGTGTCCTCTCATAAACCTGGCTCTCAGCCAACACAGCACCCACTCTGGCAGAGCCATTTCTTTGTACAGTCTAGCTCTGGCCTTTTTTCATCTGTGATTGGGCAGGCTTCCTTTTCTCCTTTTGGGGATAAGGTAGCATGCTTTTGCCAAGTCTGCTAGTCGCTTGTTCGCGGAGAAAAGCAAAACCTAAGGTGTCTGTTATCGGGGAAGAGGGGCAGACTCCAGCCTCTGAAGAGAGCGTGTAGCAGCAAACATGCTCATAGTCGAGTACGCTCCTTTCCTCTCCTCTAAACACGTCTGCTGTCCCCTGGAATGGAGAGCGCGGTGCCTATGGCAACAACGAGAAATGAGAGTGCAAGGCACCCGCCACTTGTGCCCCTATGGCCCCTTGCCTTTCTCAGGCTGCAAGAAAAGAACCACCGACATGAACGTGAGCCCCCACGAGAGGAACGCTGAATGTACTTGGTGCCTGGCTTCAGTCACCTCAGGCGGCCTTCCTCGTACAGAGGGTCAAAAGCAGCGGCTAGGAAAGGTTTCTTGTAGCTCCCAAACCTGTTACTCTCCAGTGGGAATTCAAAGAGCTGACCCCTTGGTAGGAGACGTTCTGGTTTTGTAGGATTTCTTCCCTTGCGGAGAGGAGTGCAAAACCTGCTCCCTGGCAGGTTGGACTTTGCCTCCAAACGTGGCGCTGCCTTTTCTGTTGTGACATCTCCCACCGCCGTTGATGTCACAAAGCGTCGTCGGTGCTGAGGTAGACACAGCAGGGCATAAGATCGGGGTTGTCCCCGCGCCTTTGTCACTCTCGGTCTTGAGGGAACGGAGGTCGCAGAGTTTTTGGCTCGCTCCCGAGCAAGCAGGAGGCCTGGTGCCCGCACCTGAGCAGACATGGAGAGACAGCCACGGAAGGCCCACGATCTGAACGGGTATGTTTGAAAAATCCTCCTCTCCTTTCCCCAAGTGTATTTTCCACCTCACCAGCTGGGGTGGGTGGGGGGTGGACAGCGGAAGAACACGAGGGCAGCCTGAGAGCTCGGTCTGGAGGTGGTGGAAGGCAGCAGCAGTCTCTTCAGTCTCTTCACGAACGCCGGGACTAGGCCTAGAAAGCCATTTGCCTCTGCAAAACGAGGGACGAGTCCATTTTGGATCGCACGGAGGGAGTCCCAGACGGTTGCCCAGATACATCCTGCCGCAGTAATTGCGAGAGCTCAGCACAGTCCTGTACTGCGCTCTGCAGGATGGGTTATGTCCCTGAGCTTTCTTGGTTTTCCTTCCGACGCGAACCAGAAGGACACCACTGTTTCCTCTGTTGGCAGTGGATTTGCCTTGTGCTCCTGGCAGAGGAGGCTTCCTTCAGAAACCTGCTCAGCTCCTCACCAGTGGTCTGCCTTAGGAAAAGGAGCACAAGATGCTCTGAGGGGGTGCAAGAAGTTTCCCAGTAAAACAAAAGGGGACTGTTTATTCCTGATGAAGTGTACGCTGTAAGCCTTTCGAGAGCCTCCTAGAACAGGCAGGAGGAGTTTCCGTCTTGCAGAGCGGTGTGTGCTGTCTCTTGGCAGATCAGGCTTCAGGGGAGCAGGGCCTAGCCACCAGGGTGTTTCTTTGGCGTTTCCGTGGTTGCCCATGGCTTGCCAGCATGCATTTACATTCAGCGCTCCCTCTCTCCCTCCCTCCCTCCCTCCCTCTTTAGCCAGGCTGCATTTGTTTACCCAGTCTGCATTTGTCTGCCTTTATGCCAAGAAAAGGGCCAGTGCTAAGCTGGCTGCTAAAGAAATGCTGCTAGAGGGGAGACACACAACCCCCGCCACCTTGCAGGCTGTTGAACGGTAGGGGTACAGGCTGAACGTTTTCTTGAGAGGGGGTGGAGAACAGTATTAGCACAAGTACCGATCGGATGGTGGGCAGGAGAAACAGGCGTTCGTTCTGTCCCTTCCATTTCCCAGGAATCCCTCGCCACCCCCACAGACGGGAAGTATGGCCACAGCTTTTGTTGCAACTCCTTCTCCTATTCCGGAGTCAAGCTTGAGCCCTTCGTCCCTAACGAAACAGTGCCAATCGCTGCCGTGCCAAGTGCCCCACTGGTGCAGTTGGTGACAAGTCCACCACTGACTCGAGCTTGTGCAGGACCGAGCCAATCCTCACGCCAGGAACGCCAGGTCCAAGACCTGCACTCCCTCCTGCTGCTCTCGCGTCTGCTGCTGAAGTGCACGAGTACCGCCGGCTTCACCATCCTTTTCCTCCTTGCTGCTCCGCAGGAAAAGGAAGGCTCTGAAGACAGTGACCCTGGCGCTGCTTGTCGGTCTGGTCTCTTTCGGTGAGTCTCTGTAGAGCTCAGACCTGAGGATGGTGCTTTAGGAGGTCCCCAGGGCTCCACTCTGCCCTGCTCCGTTTCCCCTGCTGTGGCCAGAGGAGCCCAGCTAAGAGCAGAAAGTCCCCGACAGAGGTGTGCCAGTCCCCCCTGCTTCAGAGGAACGGGTGTGGGGGCCAGCAAGGGGTGGCCTGCCTTCCCCAGGAGGGCTAAGCCAGTTCTCTTAAGCCGTGGGAGAGGCGGTGGCTAGCCTCGCCTGCCCCAGGAGGTTGAGAAGCTTCTGCAGGACGAGGAGCATATTCCAGGGGAGGGAATGGCCATCTGTCGGGCTGTACGGCTGTACGGCTGTCTGTACGGCTCCAGCCCGTACGCCATCATGACCTCTTTGAAAGACTACAAGAGGAGAGACAACTGTGGCACCTGGGAGAGACACGGAAAGGGCAGCGGGCAGCCCGAGGCGTAACCCAGCCTTAGACCAAGTTCTAAGTGTAAGGAGAGCTTTGGTGTATGTCTGACAGGTGTTTATCACGTGGGACAGCTTGGCGAAGAAAGCCTCCGGAGGACTGCAGCAGAATGCCGGGCCTACCTCTCCTCCTATGTTCGGCCTCTCCAAGAGCAGGTGACATTTACGTTTCTTCAGATCAAGACTGGTTCTGCCAGCGTAACTCCAGGGCATAAAGTGCCACTCATTAAAAGCCTGCGGCTAGGGCTAGGCACGGTAGCCACCCTGGCAGGTCATTCAGGTGAAGGTCAACTGGGCCGAACACCCGTGTCTCCGCAGTTCGTGGCGTTGCCCACAGCTGATAAAGAACAATTAGGCCGATTTGGCAGACTTGGGCCTGCACGGGTTTCAGCAGAGCACTGGCTTGCGTGTGAAGACTTGAGTCCTTGGGTTTTGATCGGTATTAGAGTCCTGCTGCCCCAGCCTTCAACGTGCCAACCACTGCAAAAATTCCTTTGCGGGCACGTAATTCGGCAAGCAGCTTCATAGCAATGGACCTTCTCAGGGTGGTATCGAGAAAGGACCTGTAATCAAGCCACCCTTGGAAGTGTAGCAGGAACCTGCCCGATAGTAGTCCAGCTGCCTAGGAAGACGGGAAACTGAAGGAATACGTAGAAGAGCTTGCACGCACCTCTTGACCTATCGCATGAATGCCTGGCAAAAGGTAGAAGGCTTTGTAGGAAAGGTGATGTTTAACTGGAAGCCGTGCCCAAGTCAAAGAGGGGAGGCTTTCTGGAAGAAGACAATGCCCAATGGGCATCTGTCTTGCCTGCCGGTCCACGGTGGTGTTTTCACAGTGTACGCTAGTGGAGCACCCGAGCACAAATAGGCATGGTGTCTGTAACTCTTTGTTTCCCGTGGCTGTACAGAGACTGTCGTTGTGCGCTGCCTTCCTTTCTGCAGAAGGCCTGTTTCTGTTTGGAGTGACTGTTCCCTTTATTGTCGTTCCAGGAGCGCTTGCACCTCCCTGGAGGGGACTGGAAGACTCAGGGGTAAGCACGATTTCCCCTTGACTAGACGGTTCTTTAGAGGAGCTCTGCCCCTCGGCCCCAGCAGGACGTTGTTTATGTCCTGTCTCACACAAACTTCACCTAGCACGGCTCCCTGAGCGTCTCCCATTGCCCTTTCTTCCCTTCTGCCAAACGGTCAGCTATAGCTCCCCACGTCCATTAGAGGACTGGGGCCACCCATCCGTCCACCCTTTCGCTTGGGCTGGGCTGTTCGCAGCTCCACCTTTCTAACGCCTGAGAAGGGGAATGGTAGCCTTCTCCGTCCTGCACCCGTTTCTCTCCCTTGGTGCTTGGGAGCAGCTGCTAGGAGACACCTCTGCGTTCTTCCATTGCTGGGCTGCCATAGAAAGCCCCTGCAAGCAGCATTGCCCCCTCGAAGGAGAGGAGAGGCCAAGGGAAAGAGAGTCTTCTCCAGTGTAGCAGCAGTTGCCCGTGAAGACCTTTGCAGGGGGGCAAGGTTCAAGGACTGAGGGCAGCCTTGGAACTGCCCCTGTCAAGCCGAGAGGGAGGGCAGAAGTGTATTTCTCGAGCAAGCAGAAGAGGCTAGCCGAGGCAAGGACCATGTTATGCTAAGAAAGGAGAAGAGGGAGCAGCAGGAGAGAGGTGGAGGAAAAAACGGAGGGCCGAGATACTGGCAAGCAAGCGCAGGAAAGGCAAGCAGGGCGGAGGGCTCCAAGACTGATCCAGGAGAGCTCTCCCTCCCCTGTCTGCCTTAGATCGTGTCTCACTAATCTGTCCCTCAGGCAGGGAAGGAAAAGGAAGGAAGTGGTGAGAGAGGGGCAGAGGAACGCTGCGGTCACTATTAACCAGCACCATTTGATGGGCCGTTGGAGAGGGGCGTGCTGTAGGCAAAACGCTGCTTCTGATCTGAGTGGGAAGGGAGGAGATTTTGGAGAGTGCCCCAGAGGACTGAGCAGTCCAAGGCTGTGGAGCAAGGGGAGAGAATTGAAGGAGCGGGGCAGGGTGATTCAGTAGGAGCAGTGTTGGGGGAGGGGAACAAAGAGCAAAACAGGGGAGAGAGCTGTTGCTGAGAAGCAGCATCTGGCAACGGCAACCGCTTTCCCTTGCTCTTGGTGTGTCTTGCAGCCTTCCCTGTTTATGTCTGAGCTGCACGCGTAGCAGGAATTGGGAGATTAGGCTGGGCAAACATACGCGGGATCGGCATGCTATGCCCCTGTTGGCTACCTCTTAACTCGCAGCAGCCTGCCTTGAGACATCTTTCAAAAGAAAAAACTGCGCACCTCTTGTTTCTGTTGGCATTTGCTATAGGAACTGCCCCCTGCCCCCCTTCAAATCTGCTCTGGCATGGCTTTGATGATACGTTGGCACTTGTACTAGGGAAAAAGATGGCTTTGGGCGTTTGAGAGCTTCAGCAGTTCCCCAAAATGTACCCAGGCAGCCGGGAAGCAGCTTCTCAGCCTGAAGCTCTGAGAACTTTGGAACTAACTCTCCCAACCGCTTCAGACGTGGTTACCCTGCCAGTCATCCAGAGCCAGGCTTCTGGCCTCGCTCACATTCCCACGGCGTCCGAGAGGCCAGCCACGACAGTTAGAGTCTCCCCGTTGCTCACTTCTTCTAGGCCAGCAGGGGACGAGTTAGGAGAAGCACTGAGCGAAACCCTGACCCTGCCAGAACAGCTACGCAAGCTCCAGGAAGAGCTTCATCACCTGCGCTGGAGCGTGAAGGATGTCGCCGAGCGTGCTCTCCAGGAAGCCCTGAAGCAGGCTAAGCTCCCAGGCTTTACCGGATGGGTAAGGGCACACTGCAGAAGGCTCTACTCAGAGGTTTCTTTCTTCCCTCCGGCATGTATCCTACTACAGTTCCCTGTCATAGCTAGCCAAAAGGCCGGTGCTGCTGGAACAAGTGCTGTGCATTGCCACACTTCCTTTTCCTGTTGCTCCACACTTCCTTCTGGGGAAAGAGAGAGCCGTGACGGGAACGACAGTTGTCTTAGGTGTACCTTCCTCTCCGTCCACATCTCGGGTCCTCCTCAAGGGAGGAGCGGAAGGAAAGAATGGTCTCAGCAGTCCAGAGTTACCCCAGTCCCATCTCAGGCCCAGAAGGCTTGTCTGTCCGTGCTGCCCGGCATGGGGCATCTCCACAGGAAAAGCCCGTTCCCGCAGCTTCAGCATTCAGAGCATTGGAGTGAGCAGCCCCCTCCACTCTGATGCCCCGTCAATCAGAGTAGAGCAAACTTGCGAGGTTTCCGGGCAATTCCGGCGTTCCT